>NW_022261980.1:18721639-18749139 GCF_002021735.2 Oncorhynchus kisutch
TCTGTCTGTCTGTCTGTCTGTCTGTCTGCCTGTCTGCCTGCCTGTCTGTCTGCCTGCCTGCCTGCCTGTCGTGTTGTGTGTTCTCTAGTTAAATTACCAACACCCTCAGCCCTGTCCTTGTTGTGTTGTGTTGTGTCGTGTTGTGTTGTGTTGTGTTGTGTGTTCTCTAGTTAAATTACCAACACCCTCAGCCTCGTCCTTGTTGTGTTGTGTGTTCTCTAGTTAAATTACCAACACCCTCAGCCTCGTCCTTGTTGTGTTGTGTTGTGTTGTGTGTTCTCTAGTTAAATTACCAACACCCTCAGCCTCGTCCTTGTTGTGTTGTGTTGTGTGTTCTCTAGTTAAATTACCAACACCCTCAGCCTCGTCCTTGTTGTGTTGTGTGTTCTCTAGTTAAATTACCAACACCCTCAGCCTCGTCCTCGTTGTGTTGTGTTGTGTTGTGTGTTCTCTAGTTAAATTACCAACACCCTCAGCCCTGTCCTTGTTGTGTTGTGTGTTCTCTAGTTAAATTACCAACACCCTCAGCCTCGTCCTTGTTGTGTTGTGTTGTGTTGTGTGTTCTCTAGTTAAATTACCAACACCCTCAGCCTCGTCCTTGTTGTGTTGTGCTGTGTTGTGTCGTGTTGTGTGTTCTCTAGTTAAATTACCAACATCCTCAGCCCCGTCCGTGTTGTGTTGTGTTGTGTGTTCTCTAGTTAAATTACCAACACCCTCAGCCCTGTCCTTGTTGTGTTGTGTGTTCTCTAGTTAAATTACCAACACCCTCAGCCTCGTCCTTGTTGTGTTGTGTGTTCTCTAGTTAAATTACCAACACCCTCAGCCTCGTCCTTGTTGTGTTGTGTGTTCTCTAGTTAAATTACCAACACCCTCAGCCTCGTCCTTGTTGTGTTGTGTTGTGTTGTGTGTTCTCTAGTTAAATTACCAACAGCCTCGTCCTTGTTGTGTTGTGTCGTGTTGTGTTGTGTGTTCTCTAGTTAAATTACCAACACCCTCAGCCTCGTCCTTGTTGTGTTGTGTGTTCTCTAGTTAAATTACCAACACCCTCAGCCTCGTCCTTGTTGTGTTGTGTGTTCTCTAGTTAAATTACCAACACCCTCAGCCTCGTCCTTGTTGTGTTGTGTGTTCTCTAGTTAAATTACCAACACCCTCAGCCTCGTCCTTGTTGTGTTGTGTTGTGTTGTGTGTTCTCTAGTTAAATTACCAACAGCCTCGTCCTTGTTGTGTTGTGTCGTGTTGTGTTGTGTGTTCTCTAGTTAAATTACCAACACCCTCAGCCTCGTCCTTGTTGTGTTGTGTGTTCCCTAGTTAAATTACCAACACCCTCAGCCCTGTCCTTGTTGTGTTGTGTGTTCTCTAGTTAAATTACCAACACCCTCAGCCTCGTCCTTGTTGTGTTGTGTTGTGTTGTGTGTTCTCTAGTTAAATTACCAACACCCTCAGCCTCGTCCTTGTTGTGTTGTGTTGTGTGTTCTCTAGTTAAATTACCAACACCCTCAGCCTCGTCCTTGTTGTGTTGTGTGTTCTCTAGTTAAATTACCAACACCCTCAGCCTCGTCCTCGTTGTGTTGTGTTGTGTTGTGTGTTCTCTAGTTAAATTACCAACACCCTCAGCCCTGTCCTTGTTGTGTTGTGTGTTCTCTAGTTAAATTACCAACACCCTCAGCCTCGTCCTTGTTGTGTTGTGTTGTGTTGTGTGTTCTCTAGTTAAATTACCAACACCCTCAGCCTCGTCCTTGTTGTGTTGTGCTGTGTTGTGTCGTGTTGTGTGTTCTCTAGTTAAATTACCAACATCCTCAGCCCCGTCCGTGTTGTGTTGTGTTGTGTGTTCTCTAGTTAAATTACCAACACCCTCAGCCCTGTCCTTGTTGTGTTGTGTGTTCTCTAGTTAAATTACCAACACCCTCAGCCTCGTCCTTGTTGTGTTGTGTGTTCTCTAGTTAAATTACCAACACCCTCAGCCTCGTCCTTGTTGTGTTGTGTGTTCTCTAGTTAAATTACCAACACCCTCAGCCTCGTCCTTGTTGTGTTGTGTTGTGTTGTGTGTTCTCTAGTTAAATTACCAACAGCCTCGTCCTTGTTGTGTTGTGTCGTGTTGTGTTGTGTGTTCTCTAGTTAAATTACCAACACCCTCAGCCTCGTCCTTGTTGTGTTGTGTGTTCTCTAGTTAAATTACCAACACCCTCAGCCTCGTCCTTGTTGTGTTGTGTGTTCTCTAGTTAAATTACCAACACCCTCAGCCTCGTCCTTGTTGTGTTGTGTGTTCTCTAGTTAAATTACCAACACCCTCAGCCTCGTCCTTGTTGTGTTGTGTTGTGTTGTGTGTTCTCTAGTTAAATTACCAACAGCCTCGTCCTTGTTGTGTTGTGTCGTGTTGTGTTGTGTGTTCTCTAGTTAAATTACCAACACCCTCAGCCTCGTCCTTGTTGTGTTGTGTGTTCCCTAGTTAAATTACCAACACCCTCAGCCCTGTCCTTGTTGTGTTGTGTGTTCTCTAGTTAAATTACCAACACCCTCAGCCTCGTCCTTGTTGTGTTGTGTGTTCTCTAGTTAAATTACCAACACCCTCAGCCTCGTCCTTGTTGTGTTGTGTTGTGTTGTGTGTTCTCTAGTTAAATCACTCTCAGCCCCGTCCTTGCCTGCGTCCCAAATGTGACCGTATTCCCCATAGTGGGCGACTGTTGACCTGGGCCCATAGACCTATCTATGTATTGAGTAGGGTTCAATTTGGGACGCGGGCCCCGGATTGTTCTCCCAGCAGTGCTTTAAACAGGATTACATTGCACTCTGGGACGTACCAGCTTCAGCTGTAGACACACTACACACACACACCACACACACACACACACACACACACACAACACTTAACTCTAATCTGACCGACTGATGACACAGATGACCGGCTGAATGTCTTGTTGCTAAATAAAACTCCTCTTAAAAGCCCCGGTATTCATTTAGTGCTTCAGATTTAGAAACAGAAGGGGTACGGTGCAACTTGGTAAAGTGGTGGGGGTTGAAGGAATGATGGAGGAGGAGAGGTGGAAGAGAGAGAAGGAGGGGTTGAGGATGGTTCAGTCTGTCAGGGAGGGAGGGAGGGAGAGAGAGAGAGAGAGAGAGAGAGAAAGAGAGAGAGAGAGAGAGAGGACAGAGAGAAAGAGAGAGAGAGAGAGAGGACAGAGAGAAAGAGAGAGAGGGAGAGAGGACAGAAAGAAAGAGTGTGAGAGAGAAAGGCAGAGAGAGAGAGAGGGCAGAGAGAAAGAGATTGTGAGAGAGAAAGGGAGAGAGAGAGGGGGAGAGGACAGAGAGAAAGAGAGCGAGAGAGAGAGATAAAGATAGAGGGAGACAGAGAAGTGGGGAACAAGAGAGCGAGGGAAAGAAAGAGAAGGGAAAATGGAATGAGACAGAGGAAGTCTGTCTGAATTCAATTATTGATATCCCTCTTCCACTTCAGAGACGGTCACTACCTGGGCTTTCACACACCTGACACACACACCTTTCACTTCAGAGATGCTCACTACCTGGGCTTTCACACACCTGACACACACATGCCTACTACTGATTTATTAGTGTGGCTTCAGAAGCAGTCTCCAACAAACTACTGATGTATTAATGTGGCTTACCAAATCTCCACACTTTAAATAATGTAAAGACTCACAGTATTTCAGACCTATACAGTGTAGACTGATGGATGAAGTTTCTTGTATACAACATTGAAACTTGTTATTCTTATTAAACTCTGGGTTCTCCCCAACGAATGTCAGACAGGCGCCACCTTGTGGACTGGCTGTGTTTTCCAACAGCGTGGCTGTCGGCTCACCAGCCAGTTACAGACTCCTTTTCAGCCGGCTAGATTTCCCACTTCATATAAACTAGGCTACTTTTTGTTTAAAAGTAAAAATTCGCAAGGCCATCGAGCCCTCTCCCGTTAGAATGAACGATATGTATCTTCTACAATGTGATTTTCTGGATTTTTTTTCTCATTTTGTCTGTCATAGTTCAAGTGTACCTATGATGAAAATTACAGGCCTCTCTCATCTTTTTAAGTGGGAGAACTTGCACAATTGCTGGCTGACTAAATACTTTTTTGCCCCACTGTATATATATATATACTGTGGCTAGTATACACATACTAGCCACATACTGCCCATTCAAGGGTGTTTCTTTATTGTCTACACTGTATAATAATAGTGTAGACATCAAAACTATGAAATAACATATGGACTCATGTAGTAACCAAAAATAGCATTACAAACTAAATATATTTTAGATTCTTCAAAGTAGCCACTCTTTGCCTTGATAACAGCGTTGCGCACTCTTGGCATTCTCTCGTCCTATCACGGCTCAGGCTAAGACCCAGGAGGCAGAGAGTACGAGTCTCGGAGTGGGTTAAAGTTCAAGGGGCAGTCGAAAGGTCGTAATCCAATTCAGAGTCAAGCAGGTACAGGACGGAGGTTAGGATCAGATTCAGGACAGGTACAGGACGGAGGTTAGGATCAGATTCAGGACAGGTACAGGACGGAGGGCAGGATCAGATTCAGGACAGGTACAGGACGGAGGGCAGGATCAGATTCAGGACAGGTACAGGACGGAGGTTAGGATCAGATTCAGGACAGGTACAGGACGGAGGTTAGGATCAGATTCAGGACAGGTACAGGACGGAGGTTAGGATCAGATTCAGGACAGGTACAGGACGGAGGTTAGGATCAGATTCAGGACAGGTACAGGACGGAGGTTAGGATCAGATTCAGGACAGGTACAGGACGGAGGTTAGGATCAGATTCAGGACAGGTACAGGACGGAGGTTAGGATCAGATTCAGGACAGGTACAGGACGGAGGTTAGGATCAGATTCAGGACAGGTACAGGACGGAGGTTAGGATCAGATTCAGGACAGGTACAGGACGGAGGTTAGGATCAGATTCAGGACAGGTACAGGACGGAGGGCAGGCTCATACACATGGGATAATGAGGGGAGATGGAGACACCTGGTGGGGGGTGGAGACAAGCACAAAGACAGGTGAGGGGAGATGGGAGACACCTGGTGGGGGGGGGCACAAAGACAGGTGAAGGGAGATGGGAGACACCTGGTGGGGGGTGGAGACCAGCACAAAGACAGGTGAGGGGAGATGGGAGACACCTGGTGAGGGGTGGAGACAGGCACAAAGACAGGTGAGGGGAGATGGGAGACACCTGGTGGGGGGTGGAGACAGGCACAAAGACAGGTGATAGGAGATGGGAGACACCTGGTGGGAGGTGGAGACAAGCACAAAGACAGGTGATAGGAGATGGGAGACACCTGGTGGGAGGTGGAGACAAGCACAAAGACAGGTGATAGGAGATGGGAGACACCTGGTGGGAGGTGGAGACAAGCACAAAGACAGGTGATAGGAGATGGGAGACACCTGGTGGGAGGTGGAGACAAGCACAAAGACAGGTGAGGGGAGATGGGAGACACCTGGTGGGAGGTGGAGACAAGCACAAAGACAGGTGATAGGAGATGGGAGACACCTGGTGGGAGGTGGAGACAAGCACAAAGACAGGTGATAGGAGATGGGAGACACCTGGTGGGAGGTGGAGACAAGCACAAAGACAGGTGAGGGGAGATGGGAGACACCTGGTGGGGGGGGGGGAAACACAAAGACAGGTGAGGGGAGATGGGCGACACCTGGTGGGGGGAGGGGGGTGGAGACCAGCACAAAGACAGGTGAGTGGAGTTGGGAGATACCTGGTGGGGGAAATGGGAGACACCTGGTGGGGGGGTGGAGACAAGCACAAAGACAGGTGAGGGGAGACACCTGGTGGGGGGTGGAGACCAGCACAAAGACAGGTGAGGGGAGATGGGAGACACCTGATGGGGGGTGGAGACCAGCACAAAGACAGGTGAGGGGAGATGGGAGACACCTGGTGGGGGGTGGAGACAAGCACAAAGACAGGTGAGGGGAGTTGGGAGACACCTGGTGGGGGGTGGAGACAAACACAAAGACAGATGAGGGGAGATGGAGACAGCTGGTGGGGGGAACGGTAGGTAGTCTAGTGGTTAGAGTGTAGGGGCGGTAGGTAGTCTAGTGGTTAGAGTGTAGGGGCGGTAGGTAGTCTAGTGGTTAGCGTGTAGGGGCGGTAGGTAGTCTAGTGGTTAGAGTGTAGGGGCGGTAGGTAGTCTAGTGGTTAGAGTGTAGGGGCGGTAGGTAGTCTAGTGGTTAGCGTGTAGGGGAGGTAGGTAGTCTAGTGGTTAGAGTGTAGGGGCGGTAGGTAGTCTAGTGGTTAGCGTGTAGGGGCGGTAGGTAGTCTAGTGGTTAGAGTGTAGGGGCGGTAGGTAGTCTAGTGGTTAGCGTGTAGGGGCGGTAGGTAGTCTAGTGGTTAGAGTGTAGGGGCGGTAGGTAGTCTAGTGGTTAGAGTGTAGGGGCGGTAGGTAGTCTAGTGGTTAGAGTGTAGGGGCGGTAGGTAGTCTAGTGGTTAGAGTGTAGGGGCGGTAGGTAGTCTAGTGGTTAGAGTGTAGGGGCGGTAGGTAGTCTAGTGGTTAGCGTGTAGGGGCGGTAGGTAGTCTAGTGGTTAGAGTGTAGGGGCGGAAGGTAGTCTAGTGGTTAGCGTGTAGGGGCGGTAGGTAGTCTAGTGGTTAGAGTGTAGGGGCGGTAGGTAGTCTAGTGGTTAGAGTGTAGGGGCGGTAGGTAGTCTAGTGGTTAGCGTGTAGGGGCGGTAGGTAGTCTAGTGGTTAGAGTGTAGGGGCGGTAGGTAGTCTAGTGGTTAGAGTGTAGGGGCGGTAGGCTGTCTAGTGGTTAGCGTGTAGGGGCGGTAGGTAGTCTAGTGGTTAGAGTGTAGGGGCGGTAGGTAGTCTAGTGGTTAGAGTGTAGGGACGGTAGGTAGTCTAGTGGTTAGAGTGTAGGGACGGTAGGTAGTCTAGTGGTTAGAGTGTAGGGACGGTAGGTAGTCTAGTGGTTAGAGTGTAGGGACGGTAGGTAGTCTATTGGTTAGAGTGTAGGGGCGGTAGGTAGTCTAGTGGTTAGAGTGTAGGGACGGTAGGTAGTCTAGTGGTTAGAGTGTAGGGGCGGTAGGTAGTCTAGTGGTTAGCGTGTAGGGGCGGTAGGTAGTCTAGTGGTTAGAGTGTAGGGGCGGTAGGTAGTCTAGTGGTTAGAGTGTAGGGACGGTAGGTAGTCTAGTGGTTAGAGTGTAGGGACGGTAGGTAGTCTAGTGGTTAGAGTGTAGGGACGGTAGGTAGTCTAGTGGTTAGAGTGTAGGGACGGTAGGTAGTCTAGTGGTTAGAGTGTAGGGGCGGTAGGTAGTCTAGTGGTTAGCGTGTAGGTAGTCTAGTGGTTAGAGTGTAGGGGCGGTAGGTAGTCTAGTGGTTAGAGTGTAGGGGCGGTAGGTAGTCTAGTGGTTAGCGTGTAGGGGCGGTAGGTAGTCTAGTGGTTAGCGTGTAGGTAGTCTAGTGGTTAGAGTGTAGGGGCGGTAGGTAGTCTAGTGTGTAGGGACGGTAGGGAGTCTAGTGGTTAGAGTGTAGGGGCGGTAGGTAGTCTAGTGGTTAGAGTGTAGGGGCGGTAGATAGTCTAGTGGTTAGAGTGTAGGGGCGGTAGGTAGTCTAGTGGTTAGAGTGTAGAGGCGGTAGGTAGTCTAGTGTGTAGGGACGGTAGGTAGTCTAGTGGTTAGAGTGTAGGGGCGGTAGGTAGTCTAGTGTGTAGGGACGGTAGGTAGTCTAGTGGTTAGAGTGTAGGGGCGGTACGTAGTCTAGTGGTAGTCGCTCTCTCTCTCTCTCTCTCTCTCTCTCTCTCTCTCTCTCTCTCTCTCTCTCTCTCTCTCTCTCTCTCTCTCTCTCTCTCTCTGTGTGTGTGTGGTGCCTACAGTATGTGAATCTCTCTCTGGTTAGAGTGAATGTCACGTTTCTGTTGGATCTTGTACGCAATTGATGATAAAAACACATTTAATCCTTTAGTTTTTAGAGCAGGCCTCCCCATTCAAGTCAATGATGTCATAATGGGTGGACCATTGTGAGTGGACCCATAGGAGCGAAGCAGGAAGTAAAAGCAGGAAGTGTACCCTTCCAATCTGTGCTGTGATTTAGATGAGTGTTTCTATGAGTGAGACCCCCTGCTGCTGTGTGCTATAGTGCTGGCATTAGGGGCGGCAGGGTAGCCTAGTGGTTAGAGCGTTGGACTAGTAACTGGAAGGTTGATCTATTTACCCTGAGTGGAGGGGAGGCAGGGTAGCCTAGTGGTTAGAGCGTTGGACTAGTAACTGGAAGGTTGATCTATTTACCCTGAGTGGAGGGGAGGCAGGGTAGCCTAGTGGTTAGAGCGTTGGACTAGTAACCTGCTGCTGTGTGCTGTAGTGCTGGCATTAGTCCTGACACCCCCTTTGGCTTAATTTGTAACAGAATAAGCCTCTTCGTCCAGCCTCTCTATAGAGTTAGGAGCTTTTCATGCTAAACTGAGATGAGCCCAAAGGAGATGGAGCATCTGCTGGGAGCTTAGAGCTAATCCCATCTTTACCCCCACAGCCCTGCCGCAGCCCTGTTAAAGCTCTGTTCACCAGCTTCTTAGGTGAGAGGGAAAACATACCTGCTCCTCCCTCTTCTCCATCCTTCCCTCTGTCATCCTTCATTAGCAAGCTGCTCGCCCTCACTTTATACTCCCAGTCCATATTCACCTAATAAGGAATTCTCCTGGTCCACAAATTGGGGGAAACAAACATTATTTCCCATTGACCCCCATTGTAAAAGAGCCTTTCCCATTGACCCCCCATTGTTAAAAGCCAACTTGGTAGTTGATTGTTTTTGCTCCAAGGAAATGAAAGCTGCTGTGTTGAGCCTTCGGAAAGTATTCAGACCCCTTGACTTTTCCCACATTTTGTTACGTTACAGCCTTGTCCTAAAATGGATTCAATAGTTTTGTTCCCATTCATCAATCTACACACAATACCCCGTAATGACATCACAATACCCCATAATGACATCACAATACCCCGTAATGACATCACAATACCCCGTAATGACATCACAATACCCCGTAATGACATCACAATACCCCATAATGACATCACAATACCCCCTAATGACATCACAATACCCCATAATGACATCACAATATCACAATACCCCATAATGACATCACAATACCCCATAATGACATCACAATACCCCCATAATGACATCACAATACCCCCATAATGACATCACAATACCCACATAATGATAAAGCAAAAACAGGTTTAGGAAATTTGCAAATGTATTAAAAAGAAAAAAACTGAAACATCACATGACCTACATCAGTATTCAGACCCTTTACTCAGTACTTTTTGTTGAAGCACCTTTGGCAGCAATTATAGCCTTGAGTCTTCTTGGTTATCACGCTTGGCACACCTGTATTTGGGGAGTTTCTCACATTCTTCTCTGCAGATCCTCTCAAGTTCTGTCAGGTTGGATGGGAAGTTTTGGGAGTTTTGCTGCACTGCTATTTTCAGGTCTCTCCAGAGATGTTTGATCAGGTTCAAGCCTGGGCTCTGGCTGGACCACTCAAGGACATTCAGAGACTTGTCCTGAGCCATGTCTTGGCTGTGTGCTTAGGGTCGTTGTCCTGTTGGAAGGTGAACCTTCGCCCCAGTCTGAGGTCCTGAGCTCTCTGGAGCAGGTTTTCATCAAGGATCTCTCTGTACTTTGCTCCGTTCATCTTTCCCTCAATGCTGACTAGTCTCCCAGTCCCTGCCGCTGACAGAAATCCCCACAGCATGGTGCTGCCACCACCATGCGTCACCGTAGGGACAATGCCAGGTTTCCTCCAGACGTGTCACTTGGCATTCAGGCCAAAGAGTTCAATCTTGGTTTCATCAGACCAGAGAATACTGTTTCTCGTGGTCTGAGAGTCCTTTAGGTGCCTTTTGGAAAACTGCAAGCGGGATGTCATGTGCCTTTTACTGAGGAGTGGCTTCCATCTGGCCACTCTACTATAAAGGCCTGATTGGTGGAGTGCTGCAGAAATAGTTGTCCTTCTGGAAGGTTCTCCCATCTCCACAGAGGAACTCTAGAGCTCTCTCAGAGTGACCATCTGGTTCTTGGTCACCACCTCAGATCTGTGCCTCGACACAATCCTGTCTCGGAGCTCTATGGACAATTCCTTCGACCTCATGGCTTGGTTTTTGCTCTGACATGCACTGTCAACTGTGGGACCTTATATAGACAGGTGCGTGTCTTTCCAAATCATGTCCAATCAATTGAATTTACCACAGGTGGAGTCCAATCAATTTGTAGACATGTAACCAGGTCAAAAATCCCGACCTACAGTTTGCAATGTTCCCCGGTAGGGAAATACAGGCTGTGAGAAGAGCCCTGTCTCTTCAGGCTATTCAGCGTGAGAGAGTGGGAAATGTGGGGACCCGGTGTCTCTTCAGGCTATTCAGCGTGGGAGAGGGGGAAATGTGGGGACCCGGTGTCTCTTCAGGCTATTCAGCGTGGGAGAGGGGGAAATGTGGGGACCCGGTGTCTCTTCAGGCTATTCAGCGTGGGAGAGTGGGAAATGTGGGGACCCGGTGTCTCTTCAGGCTATTCAGCGTGGGAGAGGGGGAAATGTGGGGACCCGGTGTCTCTTCAGGCTATTCAGCGTGAGAGAGTGGGAAATGTGGGGACCCGGTGTCTCTTCAGGCTATTCAGCGTGGGAGAGGGGGAAATGTGGGGACCCGGTGTCTCTTCAGGCTATTCAGCGTGGGAGAGGGGGAAATGTGGGGACCCGGTGTGTCTCTTCAGGCTATTCAGCGTGGGAGAGTGGGAAATGTGGGGACCCAGTGTCTATTCAGCGTGGGAGAGTGGTCACCCTCACTCTATCCTGACCTGCTAGTCACTCAGTCACTAACTTGCTCACCCTCACTCTATCCTGACCTGCTAGTCACTCAGTCACTCAGTAACTAACCTGCTCACCTTCACTCTATCCTGACCTGCTAGTCACTCAGTCACTAACCTGCTCACCCTCACTCTATCCTGACCTGACCTGCTAGTCACTCAGTCACTAACCTGCTCACCCTCACTCTATCCTGACCTGCTAGTCACTCAGTCACTAACCTGCTCACCCTCACTCTATCCTGACCTGACCTGCTAGTCACTCAGTCACTAACCTGCTCACCCTATCCTGACCTGCTAGTCACTCAGTAACTAACCTGCTCACCCTCACTCTATCCTGACCTGCTAGTTACTCAGTCACCATCCTGCTCACCCTCACTCTAACCTGACCTGCTAGTTACTCAGTCATTCAGTAACTAACCTGCTCACTCAGAGGACTCAGAGATTACTCACAGCGCTTACTGAACTGACTGATGCTGATCATCTACCTATTGGCCCAGCGTCGTCCGGGTTAGGGGAGAGTTTGGCTGGCAGGGATGTCCTTGTCTACTCTGTTAGACTACTGGTCTGGACCATAGAGACAACACTACTCTGTTAGACTACTGGTCTGGACCATAGAGACAACACTACTCTGTTAGACTACTGGTCTGGACCATAGAGACAGAACACTACTCTGTTAGACTACTGGTCTGGACCATAGAGACAGAACACTATGCTGTGATCTAGTTGTTGATGCTGTTCCTCTTGGGCCTGTCTACTATCTAGTTGTTGATGTTGTAGTGCGGGAGAGGAGAGGAGAGGAGAGGAGAGGAGAGGAGAGGAGAGGAGAGGAGAGGAGAGGAGACGAGACGAGACGAGAGGAGAGGAGAGGAGACGAGACGAGAGGAGACGAGAGGAGACGAGACGAGACGAGACGAGAGGAGACGAGAGGAGACGAGACGAGAGGGACTCTGCTCTCACACTCAACACCCTCAGAAACGGAACCCTCAGAACCGGAACCCTCAGAACCGGAACCCTCAGAACCGGAACCCTCACACTCCTATTGAAAATCTCCTATAGATTTCTTTCTGCACCTTGTGATTGACATCATGGCCTGTCTAGCAGGTCTCAACCAGGTAGGCCAATGTGGCAGATTGCCTGACAAGGTGTAAATGATGCCCAGGCTGACAGTGAGCACCAGTTCCCCCTTGTGATTTCTTTGAGCATGATCACAATTTCTCCACCATGTAGTTAAACTGAACAAAAATATAAATGTGACAATTTCAAAGTTTTACTGAGTTACAGTTCATATAAGGAAATCAGTCATTTAAATTAAATAAATAAGGCTCTAATCTATGGATTTCAGATGACTGGGCAGGGGCACAGCCATGAGTGGGCCTGGAAGGGCATAGGCCCACCCACTTGACAGCCAGGCCCACCCACTGGGGAGCCAGGCCCAGCCAATCAGAACACATTTTTCTCCACCCGTCCTCGACAATCCCGCAGGTGAATGAGCCGGATGTAGAGGTCCTGGGCTGCTAAATTCTCTAAACATTCAATTCTCTGGCAACAGCTCTGGTGGACATTCCTCCTGTCAGCATGCCAGTTGCACGCTCCCTCAAAACTTGAGACATCTGTGGCATTGTGCGTAAACAATGTTTGGCCATGAAACATGGAACCAAATCTTTACATGTCACAAGTATTTTTCACCTCGTTGTTTTGACTCACCGACAAAACAAAACACACCACAGTCAACACAACGAAGCCTAGCCATACAAAACAACTAAATAACCCCCCCCCCCCAAATGAAGCCATAGTAAATAACTTGACCACTTTATTTTAGCTAGCTAACAATGACTAAGTTCATAATAAGAGTACATTTGAATGACACTAAGTGGCAGTGTTTTTACAACTAATGCTGGTTTACCTGAGGCTGATGTCGTGCAGGTGTTTGGACACATGCATATACACACACACACTCTCGTTAAAATAAACACATACAAGAACACACACATACATGTCATAGTGCCAGACATGAACACAAACATATACAGTTGGCATTGCTGTTATGATGTCACGTGTTCTGTCCTTTGTTTTCTTATTTTCATTGTTGTTTGCTGTTTTCTTCTGTCTTTTCCTTTCGTCTCTTTAGTTCATTCTCTTGGTTGTTGGTGCATTGGGGGGTTCTTGGGGGTTCATTCTCTTGGTTGTTGGTGCATTGGGGGGTTCTTGGGGGTTCATTCTCTTGGTTGTTGGTGCATTGGGGGGTGGGGGTTCATTCTCTTGGTTGTTGGTGCATTGGGGGGTTCTTGGGGGTTCATTCTCTTGGTTGTTGGTGCATTGGGGGGTTCTTGGGGGTTCATTCTCTTGGTTGTTGGTGCATTGGGGGGTTCTTGGGGGTTCATTCTCTTGGTTGTTGGTGCATTGGGGGGTTCTTGGGGGTTCATTCTCTTGGTTGTTGGTGCATTGGGGGGTTCTTGGGGGTTCATTCTCTTGGTTGTTGGTGCATTGGGGGGTTCTTGGGGGTTCATTCTCTTGGTTGTTGGTGCATTGGGGGGTTCTTGGGGGTTCATTCTCTTGGTTGTTGGTGCATTGGGGGGTTCTTGGGGGTTCATTCTCTTGGTTGTTGGTGCATTGGGGGGTTCTTGGGGGTTCATTCTCTTGGTTGTTGGTGCATTGGGGGGTTCTTGGGGGTTCATTCTCTTGGTTGTTGGTGCATTGGGGGGTTCTTGGGGGTTCATTCTCTTGGTTGTTGGTGCATTGGGGGGTTCTTGGGGGTTCATTCTCTTGGTTGTTGGTGCATTGGGGGGTTCTTGGGGGTTCATTCTCTTGGTTGTTGGTGCATTGGTTCTTGAGGAATGGAATTAATTGTATTTAATTTTTTATTTTTCTTCCTGGGGGAGGGGGGTAGGGGCCTCGAATGGTTGAGGGACAGCTATTGGGGATCTTGGAGGGTTCGGGTTCACGTTTTTTGGCCTGGTGGTAGATCGGTCAACATGCCCTGGAGCAGGGCATTGACCATGGAAATGTAAAAAATTAAAACAATGACTAAGTTAAACCGAAACGCACTTTGGTACCAAAAGAAGTTGTCTCTCCTGCCTGGTACTGCATCCTAACCACAGTACCAAGAGTGCCAACTCGCGTGGAAATGACCACGTCCATCTCTCAGCTGCTATGGGACTTCTGTGACGTTACAGACCACCAGGTGCACGTTCAGTCTAGTCCACTGGATGGCGCTGTTTACCAACATACCGGTCACTTACTGTCCCAGACTTGAAACCATGAAACAGCTCCATCTAATAAGTGGAGAAAACAGAGATGATTGGAAAGGTGATACTCCAAGGACCCCAAGTATAGGTACTGGTTTTTATAGACCTTGCCAGCTTAAAACCCTTAAATGAGTTCCCTCTGGTTCGTTCAGCCATTCCTATGGCGAAAATGAATGGGGAAAGATTATGGTTTTGGGATAAACGCCCGAAAATAAGGTCTGAGGTAAACACAGGCTTAGGAGATCTGATAGGTTTTGTTCTATGAGATAATATCAGTCAATTAACGTCACCATTATGAATTATGAAGTCAGAAATAGTGGTATATAGTTGGGGGTGTGTAATAGTGGTATATAAATGTTAGATGGTGGTATGTAATAGTGGTATATAGATGGGGGTATGTAATGGTGGTATATAGATGGGGGTATGTAATAGTGGTATATAGATGGGGGTATGTAATAGTGGTATATAGATGGGGGTATGTAATGGTGGTATATATATGTTAGTTGGTGGTATGTATGACAAAGTACCACTAAGCACAGTAGATGGACACAGTACCACACAGCAGGTGGACACAGTACCACACAGCACAGTAGGTGGACACAGTACCACACAGCACAGTAGATGGACACAGTACCACACAGCACAGTACCACACAGCACAGTAGGTGGACACAGTACCACACAGCACAGTAGGTGGACACAGTACCACACAGCACAGTAGGTGGTCACAGTACCACACAGCACAGTAGGTGGACACAGTACCACACAGCACAGTAGGTGGACACAGTACCACACAGCACAGTACCACACAGCACAGTAGGTGGACACAGTACCACACAGCACAGTACCACACAGCACAGTAGGTGGACACAGTACCACACAGCACAGTAGGTGGACACAGTACCACACAGCACAGTAGGTGGTCACAGTACCACACAGCACCGTAGGTGGACACAGTACCACACAGCACAGTACCACACAGCACAGTAGGTGGACACAGTACCACACAGCACAGTACCACACAGCACAGTAGGTGGACACAGTACCACACAGCACAGTAGGTGGCAGCATGCACAAACAACGTGTGAATGCCATGATACCGAAGAAGAAGAAGAAGCAGCAGCTCTGGCAAAGATGTTTATGATTAATCCAAGATAGACCACAGCCTGTCGTTTCCAATGGGGAAAAATTAGTCACAGTGGGCAGGCCATGCAAGGAGGGGGCAGAGCCAAGAACGAGGCAACGAGATCCTATTTGCTCGTTCTAGCAAACATTAGCATATTTCCGTTAGGGAACGCCTACTCTGTGAAGTGCTTGTGTGTAAAATCTCAATTAGCCCATGCGCTCCTTCGAAACAACGCAATTTTTTTTTTTAATGTTGGCAAAGGGTAAGGTCTACAAAACTTAGTCCATTCTGTTCGTAACAGATTGAAGTTTTGGGAACAGAAAACTGTATTGATATCAATTGTTTCATCGATGAGAACATTTGCAGAATTTCGGCCAAAATGATCTCTTTCCATCTTCTCCCACTACCGGCCACTGGGCTTCCTCTCACTACCATATGTGGTAGTGAGAGGAAACCCTCAAGCGGATGCTTCACATTTATACATCCGGTGAAATATCTGTCTCGTTATATTTGTGGCTCTGCGAAAGGCAATAACGATGAATACTCTGCATCTGCAGAGACGCATCACCGTAAATACTGTACCGACAATGCAGAAACCAGTTTGACCATAAATCAGCTTTGCTTAAACGCCCAATCAGGAAAAAGCTAAACCCGGAAGTAATTTATCCAGCTGTTGGTGTGTGTGAGAGAGAAACATAGAGAGAGGAGATGGTGGTTGTTTGTGGCTTTCTTTGGGATGAAAATAATACACCGTATAAAAATGTAACCGACGACATAAATCCACGTCTGGTCTCGAACGAGGAACATTGTGGTAAGAAGCGACAGATAACGTTAAGTTAGTTTGGCCAGTGAGCTTAGCTATGCTAACAGAATTGGCAGTGTTGTCACAGATACAAACATCTTATAAACATCTTGGTATTGTTATGCTAACTGGCTAGCTAGCTTTGATTTAGTTAGAAACAACTGTTGGTCAATTAGGGCAAAATAACAACCGGTGTAACAACCGGTTGTTGTCAATGTTGTCAATGTTAACTAACGTTAATCACGGCTCGTGAAGAGTGATGACGTTCTTATTTGTTTGAATGATTTGCTGTAGTTAATAATTGTAGCTGGGCTTAGCTACTGTATTTGACCATTTTAATCCGTTTAGACACCCGCTGTTGTGTGTCTGTCGCTCAAACAGATTTGGCGAATGTTGTTGTGGGGAATAATCATGTTTCACACCATGAGTTGCTAGTAACGTTAGCTACTAAAGAAACAATAATAAATATTCCTCAGAAAGTAGTGATCAAATGAATTGCTAGTAGATCAGATATGACCAGTGTTCTTCTCGTAACACAGTAAACTAAAAGAGACTATGTGGACTGGATCAGAACAATGTGGCATGTGTGAGTAGTCAGTGACAGGTTATGACTATCAGAGCATGTAAGAGCCTGCTAGTCTAGGCTATTTAAAGAGTGTATGGGTGTGACGGTAGCCAGGCTTTGTAGACAACATACCAGACCGGACTATTAGGAGATGAGTGAGTTTCCTCAACTGCAGAGGAAGGTGGAGCTTGACTGAATGATACCCGATACTACAGCCACGGTTGTGCTGTTTCTCTAGTCTTTGTTGTGTGGATAGCTGCACCTAGACATGACAGCATCCTAAAAGGCTCCCCATTCCCTTTATAGTGTCATAACACTATGTTATTCAGGGCAAGCTCATTGTGACTCTTGGCATCTAAATGCTCAGCCTAGTTAACATTAAACCTGGCCTGGACCACATTATACACAAATGACACATTTGGCCTTTAGACTCAAGTAGTTTAATGTGTTTGTACATCCAGACAGGGGTGTGGGAGAAAGCTACATAGCCACATGTGTGCTTGTGCCCCCATCAGGGAAATATGCTCTTGTGGAAGGGATAGACGCCAGTGTGCAGATCTGGGTTGCATCTGTGGGAATACACACACACACACACTTGGCACTCCACCACCTCACATTGCTGACACACTTCTGTGGCTCGTGGTCTAACAGTGTGTGTATCTGCGCAGGTATTTGGGCCTGGATGAGGTTTTGTAGCCAACCATGTTGCCCTGCTCCACCACAACACAGCAGACCAGAGGAGTAGACAGACAGTAGAATTCAATGTCATTGTGAAGAGGACACTGTGAGGTGAGTTACATATGGTTAGTGTGTTGTGGAGATGGCTATTAGACCTAGTTTAAATACTACTAGTTCTACACACCATACAGACAGAGGCTAGGGCTTCCTGTAGGCTAGGGCTTCCTGTAGGCTAGGGCTTCCTGTAGGCTAGGGCTTCCTGTAGGCTAGGGCTTCCTGTAGGCTAGGGCTTCCTGTAGGCTAGGGCTTCCTGTAGGCTAGGGCTTCCTGTAGGCTAGGGCTTCCTGTAGGCTAGGGCTTCCTGTAGGCTAGGGCTTCCTGTAGGCTAGGGCTTCCTGTAGGCTAGGGCCTCCTGTAGCCCAGGTCTGGTGTCTGTCTACTACAGTTATGTTGAGGGTAACCTGCAGCCCAGATTATTTGGTGTTGTTATTTATCAGGATCCCCATTAGCCACTGCAAAAGCATCAGTTACTCTTCCAAGGATCCACATGAAACATGACATGATGCACAGTACAGAACATTATTAGTTGAGGACTGAAATGCATCTAAAACATCACAGTCTACATGTTAACACACAATATCTAGGTCCAATACATCACAGTCTACATGTTAACACACAATATCTAGGTCCAATACATCACAGTCTACATGTTAACACACAATATCTAGGTCCAATACATAACAGTCTACATGTTAACACACAATATCTAGGTCCAATACATCACAGTCTACATGTTAACACACAATATCTAGGTCCAATACATCACAGTCTACATGTTAACACACAATATCTAGGTCCAATACATCACAGTCTACATGTTAACACACAATATCTAGGTCCAATACATAACAGTCTACATGTTAACACACAATATCTAGGTCCAATACATCACAGTCTACATGTTAACACACAATATCTAGGTCCAATACATCACACAGTCTACATGTTAACACACAATATCTAGGTCCAATACATCACAGTCTACATGTTAACACACAATATCTAGGTCCAATACATCAGTCTACATGTTAACACACAATATCTAGGTCCAATACATCACAGTCTACATGTTAACACACAATATCTAGGTCCAATACATAACAGTCTACATGTTAACACACAATATCTAGGTCCAATACATCACAGTCTACATGTTAACACACAATATCTAGGTCCAATACATAACAGTCTACATGTTAACACACAATATCTAGGTCCAATACATCACACAGTCTACATGTTAACACACAATATCTAGGTCCAATACATCACAGTCTACATGTTAACACACAATATCTAGGTCCAATACATAACAGTCTACATGTTAACACACAATATCTAGGTCCAATACATCACACAGTCTACATGTTAACACACAATATCTAGGTCCAATACATCACAGTCTACATGTTAACACACAATATCTAGGTCCAATACATCACACAGTCTACATGTTAACACACAATATCTAGGTCCAATACATCACAGTCTACATGTTAACACACAATATCTAGGTCCAATACATCACACAGTCTACATGTTAGCACACAATATCTAGGTCCAATACATCACACAGTCTACATGTTAGCACACAATATCTAGGTCCAATACATAACAGTCTACATGTTAACACACAATA
This sequence comes from Oncorhynchus kisutch, assembly GCF_002021735.2. Classification (NCBI taxonomy): domain Eukaryota; kingdom Metazoa; phylum Chordata; class Actinopteri; order Salmoniformes; family Salmonidae; genus Oncorhynchus; species Oncorhynchus kisutch. Next base: position 18,740,572 of record NW_022261980.1, read on the forward strand.
TCTAGGTCCAATACATAACAGTCTACATGTTAGCACACACACACAATATCTAGGTCCAATACATAACAGTCTACATGTTAGCACACACACACAATATCTAGGTCCAATACATAACAGTCTACATGTTAGCACACACACACAATATCTAGGTCCAATACATCACACAGTCTACATGTTAGCACACACACACAATATCTAGGTCCAATACATCACACAGTCTACATGTTAGCACACACACACAATATCTAGGTCCAATACATAACAGTCTACATGTTAGCACACACACACAATATCTAGGTCCAATACATCACACAGTGTACATGTTAGCACACACACACAATATCTAGGTCCAATGCATCACACAGGCTACATGTTAGCACACACACACAATATCTAGGTCCAATACATAAGTCTACATGTTAGCACACACACACAATATCTAGATCCAATACCTCTGGTTGAATGTCTTGTACCCGATGAGTGTCTGAACTGTGAAGAGACCTCTGGTTGACTGTCTTGTACCCGATGAGTGTCTGAACTGTGAAGAGACCTCTGGTTGAATGTCTTGTACCCGATGAGTGTCTGAACTGTGAAGAGACCTCTGGTTGAATGTCTTGTACCCGATGAGTGTCTGAACTGTGAAGAGACCTCTGGTTGAATGTCTTGTACCCGATGAGTGTCTGAACTGTGAAGAGACCTCTGGTTGAATGTCTTGTACCCGATGAGTGTCTGAACTGTGAAGAGACCTCTGGTTGAATGTCTTGTACCCGATGAGTGTCTGAACTGTGAAGAGACCTCTGGTTGAATGTCTTGTACCCGATGAGTGTCTGAACTGTGAAGAGACCTCTGGTTGAATGTCTTGTACCCGATGAGTGTCTGAACTGTGAAGAGACCTCTGGTTGAATGTCTTGCACCCGATGAGTGTCTGAACTGTGAAGAGACCTCTGGTTGAATGTCTTGTACCCGATGAGTGTCTGAACTGTGAAGAGACCTCTGGTTGAATGTCTTGTACCCGATGAGTGTCTGAACTGTGAAGAGACCTCTGGTTGAATGTCTTGTACCTGATGAGTGTCTGAACTGTGAAGAGACCTCTGGTTGAATGTCTTGTACCCGATGAGCGTCTGAACTGTGAAGAGACCTCTGGTTGAATGTCTTGTACCCGATGAGTGTCTGAACTGTGAAGAGACCTCTGGTTGACTGTCTTGTACCCGATGAGTGTCTGAACTGTGAAGAGACCTCTGGTTGAATGTCTTGTACCCGATGAGTGTCTGAACTGTGAAGAGACCTCTGGTTGAATGTCTTGTACCCGATGAGTGTCTGAACTGTGAAGAGACCTCTGGTTGAATGTCTTGTACCTGATGAGTGTCTGAACTGTGAAGAGACCTCTGGTTGAATGTCTTGTACCCGATGAGTGTCTGAACTGTGAAGAGACCTCTGACGAGGTCAGATACCTAGGCTGTACTAGGGGTGATGCTCTGATGAGGTCAGATACCTAGGCTGTACTTAACCCACATATAGTTGTGATAGTAGATGTTGTTGCTGTGGTGACCAGCACTGAAACTAGGCTAGTTGTTGCTGTGGTGACCTGCATTGACACTAGGCTAGTTGTTGCTGTGGTGACCTGCACTGACACTGGGCTAGTTGTTGTTGTGGTTACCTGCACTGACACTAGGCTAGTTGTTGTTGTGGTGACCTGCACGGACACTGGGCTAGTTGTTGTTGTGGTGACCTGTACTGACACTAAGCTAGTTGTTGTTGTGGTGACCTGCACTGACACTAGGCTAGTTGTTGCTGTGGTGACCTGCACTGACACTGGGCTAGTTGTTGTTGTGGTGACCTGCACTGACACTAGGCTAGTTGTTGTTGTGGTGACCTGCACTGACACTAGGCTAGTTGTTGTTGTGGTGACCTGCACTGACACTAGGCTAGTTGTTGTTGTGGTGACCTGCACTGACACTAGGCTAGTTGTTGTTGTGGTGACCTGCACTGACACTAGGCTAGTTGTTGTTGTGGTGACCTGCACTGACACTAGGCTAGTTGTTGTGGTGACCTGCACTGACACTAGGCTAGTTGTTGTTGTGGTGACCTGCACTGACACTAGGCTAGTTGTTGTTGTGGTGACCTCCACTGACACTAGGCTAGTTGTTGTTGTGGTGACCTCCACTGACACTAGGCTAGTTGTTGTGGTGGTGACCGCCACTGACACTAGGCTAGTTGTTGTGGTGGTGACCTCCACTGACACTAGGCTAGTTGTTGTTGTGGTGACCTGCACTGACACTAGGCTAGTTGTTGCTATGGTGACCTCCACTGACACTAGGCTAGTTGTTGTTGTGGTGACCTGCACTGACACTAGGCTAGTTGTTGCTGTGGTGACCTGCACTGACACTAGGCTAGTTGTTGTTGTGGTGACCTGCACTGACACTAGGCTAGTTGTTGTTGTGGTGACCTCCACTGACACTAGGCTAGTTGTTGTTGTGGTGACCTCCACTGACACTAGGCTAGTTGTTGCTGTGGTGACCTGTACTGACACTAGGCTAGTTGTTGTTGTGGTGACCTCCACTGACACTAGGCTAGTTGTTGTTGTGGTGACCTCCACTGACACTAGGCTAGTTGTTGCTGTGGTGACCTGTACTGACACTAGGCTAGTTGTTGTTGTGGTGACCTGCACTGACACTAGGCTAGGCCTATATATGCTGTCATTGTTCTGAAACATAACTTACCGTGTTACCGTGTACAATTGTCCAGAGAGCACTTTCACACCCCTGTTAAAAATAGCTTTTCTGGGGTTTAAAATCATTATCTTGACATTCAAAACCCCTGTAATACACAATATGTGATGGAGCGACACGCTAGGGGTCACGCTGAAAGTCCTGAGACACTTAGATTCCTGGTCTATTCCTGTGTGGTAGTGATGGTACCAGGTGTCAGGTTGATTCCTGGTCTATTCCTGTGTTGTAGTGATGGTACCAGGTTGATTCTTGGTTCTATTCCTGTGTTGTAGTGATGGGTACCAGATACCAGGTTGATTCCTGGTTCTATTCCTGTGTGGTAGTGATGGTACCAGGTTGATTCCTGGTCTATTCCTGTGTTGTAGTGATGGTACCAGGTACCAGGTTGATTCCTGGTCTATTCCTGTGTGGTAGTGATGGTACCAGGTACCAGGTTGATTCCTGGTCTATTCCTGTGTTGAAGTGATGGTACCGGGTGTCAGGTTGATGCTTGGTTCTATTCCTGTGTGGTAGTGATGGTACCAGGTACCAGGTTGATTCCTGGTTCTATTCCTGTGTGGTAGTGATGGTACCAGGTTGATGCTTGGTTCTATTCCTGTGTGGTAGTGATGGTACCAGGTACCAGGTTGATTCCTGGTTCTATTCCTGTGTGGTAGTGATGGTACCAGGTACCAGGTTGATTCCTGGTTCTATTCCTGTGTGGTAGTGATGGGTACCAGGTACCAGGTTGATTCCTGGTTCTATTCCTGTGTGGTAGTGATGGGTACCAGGTACCAGGTTGATTCCTGGTTCTATTCCTGTGTGGTAGTGATGGGTACCAGGTACCAGGTTGATTCCTGGTTCTATTCCTGTGTGGTAGTGATGGTACCAGGTACCAGGTTGATTCCTGGTTCTATTCCTGTGTTGTAGTGATGGTACCAGATTGATGCTTGGTTCTATTCCTGTGTGGTAGTGATGGTACCAGGTACCAGGTTGATTCCTGGTTCTATTCCTGTGTTGTAGTGATGGTACCAGGTGTGATACGTGGTACCAGGTGTGATACAGCAGGCGCTGGTCAGCAGAACCAGGGAGCAGACAGTAAGCAGGCGCTGGTCAGCGGAACCAGTAAGCAGGCGCTGGTCAGCAGAACCAGGCAGCAGACAGTAAGCAGGCGCTGGTCAGCAGAACCAGGCAGCAGACAGTAAGCAGGTGCTGGTCAGCAGAACCAGGCAGTAAGCAGGTGCTGGTCAGCAGAACCAGGCAGTAAGCAGGCGCTGGTCAGCAGAACCAGGCAGCAGACAGTAAGCAGGTGCTGGTCAGCAGAACCAGGCAGTAAGCAGGTGCTGGTCAGCAGAACCAGGCAGTAAGCAGGCGCTGGTCAGCAGAACCAGGCAGCAGACAGTAAGCAGGTGCTGGTCAGCAGAACCAGGTAGTAAGCAGGCGCTGGTCAGCAGAACCAGGCATTAAGCAGGCTCTGGTTAGCAGATCCAGGCAGCAGGTGCTGGTCAGCGGAACAAGCAGCAGGCAGTAAGCAGGCGCTGGTCAGCAGAACCAGGCAGCAGGTTCTGGTCAGTGGAACCAGCAGTAAGCAGGCGCTGGTCAGCGGAACCAGTAAGCAGGCACTGGTCAGCAGAACCAGGCAGCAGGGCTCTAACTGGGCCCTGTGCTTTGTGAGTTGAGAGTTCAAGGTTGACTCACCTCTGGGTGTATGACTGATGTTTTCGGGGAGACCGAGAGAAGCTTCAGAAGGATTCTACCACATTCAGTCCAAATAAAGTCCAATAGTTTGCCTGTGGTCCTGTCGTTAATGGACTTGACAGCACAGCAAGGGTGGAGCACTATTTTGTGGAGCTGTGAAATAGACTTTTGGTAAATGACTATTTCTGATGCCTTTTCTCTCCATCTCTGTCCTCCCCTTCCTTCCAGTGCAGGATGCAGTCTTCAGGCCACCGGCAGCGCGACACAGAGCAGCACCAACCCCTGCTGTCAGCTGACAATGACCCTGAGGCTGGGGCAGGTCCTCTGTGTCCTCCGGCTGACCAGGACGGCCTGTGGTTTATCCAGGACGGCTGTGGTATAGTCTGTGGTGTGGTGACCTGGTTGTTGGTCCTCTACGCTGACTTTGTGGTCAATCTGGTGATGCTGCTGCCAAACAAGAGCTTGTGGTACTCCGTGATCAACGGAGCGCTGTTTAACTTCCTGGTCGTCATGGCGCTGGCCTCGCATCTACGGGCCATGCTGTCAGACCCGGTGAGAAGTTGGATGGGTGGGGAGGGAGCAGACTGAAGGGGAGGAAGGAGAGACAAGACAGGGGGGAGGAAGGAGAGACAAGACAGGGGGGAGGAAGGAGAGACAAGACAGGGGGGAGGAAGGAGAGACAAGACAGGGGGGTGGAAGGAGAGACAAGACAGGGGGGTGGAAGGAGAGACAAGACAGGGGGGTGGAAGGAGAGACAAGACAGGGGGGTGGAAGGAGAGACAAGACAGGGGGGTGGAAGGAGAGACAAGACAGGGGGGTGGAAGGAGAGACAAGACAGGGGGGTGGAAGGAGAGACAAGACAGGGGGGTGGAAGGAGAGACAAGACAGGGGGGTGGAAGGAGAGACAAGACAGGGGGGTGGAAGGAGAGACAAGACAGGGGGGTGGAAGGAGAGACAAGACAGGGGGGTGGAAGGAGAGACAAGACAGGGGGGTGGAAGGAGAGACAAGACAGGGGGGTGGAAGGAGAGACAAGACAGGGGGGAGACCGGATGTTTATGTAGATTGATGTTTCCTCAGGGTAAAGACTATATAGATTGATGTTTCCTCTCCTCAGGGTAAAGACTATATAGATTGATGTTTCCTCAGGGTAAAGACTATATAGATTGATGTTTCCTCCCCTCAGGGTAAAGACTATATAGATTGATGTTTCCTCAGGGTAAAGACTATATAGATTGATGTTTCCTCCCCTCAGGGTAAAGACTATATAGATTGATGTTTCCTCCCCTCAGGGTAAAGACTATAAAGATTGATGTTTCCTCAGGGTAAAGACTATATAGATTGATGTTTCCTCCCCTCAGGGTAAAGACTATATAGATTGATGTTTCCTCAGGGTAAAGACTATATAGATTGATGTTTCCTCCCCTCAGGGTAAAGACTATATAGATTGATGTTTCCTCAGGGTAAAGACTATATAGATTGATGTTTCCTCAGGGTAAAGACTATATAGATTGATGTTTCCTCAGGGTAAAGACTATATAGATTGATGTTTCCTCCCCTCAGGGTAAAGACTATATAGATTGATGTTTCCTCAGGGTAAAGACTATATAGATTGATGTTTCCTCCCCTCAGGGTAAAGACTATATAGATTGATGTTTCCTCCCCTCAGGGTAAAGACTATAAAGATTGATGTTTCCTCAGGGTAAAGACTATATAGATTGATGTTTCCTCAGGGTAAAGACTATATAGATTGATGTTTCCTCCCCTCAGGGTAAAGACTATAAAGATTGATGTTTCCTCAGGGTAAAGACTATATAGATTGATGTTTCCTCCCCTCAGGGTAAAGACTATATAGATTGATGTTTCCTCAGGGTAAAGACTATATAGATTGATGTTTCCTCCCCTCAGGGTAAAGACTATAAAGATTGATGTTTCCTCCCCTCAGGGTAAAGACTATATAGATTGATGTTTCCTCCCCTCAGGGTAAAGACTATATAGATTGATGTTTCCTCCCCTCAGGGTAAAGACTATAAAGATTGATGTTTCCTCAGGGTAAAGACTATATAGATTGATGTTTCCTCTCCTCAGGGTAAAGACTATGTAGATTGATGTTTCCTCTCCTCAGGGTAAAGACTGTTGTTTCATGTATAGAATAGATAGGACATTGAATAGTCTCTGAAGCCTGTTTGTGTCCTTCGTGTTCTGATGTTGGTCTGACCCCTCCCTTCAGGGGGCGGTTCCTAAGGGCAACGCCACCAAAGAGTACATGGACAGTCTGCAGCTGAAACCTGGAGAGGTCATCTATAAATGTCCCAAGTGTTGCAGCATCAAGCCACAGAGGGCCCATCACTGCAGGTAGACACCATGACAGAGATGGTATAGATATCTATAGAGACGTATCACATCAAGCCACAGAGGGCCCATCACTGCAGGTAGACACCATGACAGAGATGGTATAGATATGTATAGATATGTATCACATCAAGCCACAGAGGGCCCATCACTGCAGGTAGACACCATGACAGAGATGGTATAGATATCTATAGAGACGTATCACATCAAGCCACAGAGGGCCCATCACTGCAGGTAGACACCATGACAGAGATGGTATAGATATCTATAGATACATATCACATCAAGCCACAGAGGGCCCATCACTGCAGGTAGACACCATGACAGAGATGGTATAGATATCTATAGAGACGTATCACATCAAGCCACAGAGGGCCCATCACTGCAGGTAGACACCATGACAGAGATGGTATAGATATCTATAGAGACGTATCACATCAAGCCACAGAGGGCCCATCACTGCAGGTAGACACCATGACAGAGATGGTATAGATATCTATAGAGACGTATCACATCAAGCCACAGAGGGCTCATCACTGCAGGTAGACACCATGACAGAGATGGTATAGATATCTATAGAGACGTATCACATCAAGCCACAGAGGGCCCATCACTGCAGGTAGACACCATGACAGAGATGGTATAGATATCTATAGAGACGTATCACATCAAGCCACAGAGGGCCCATCACTGCAGGTAGACACCATGACAGAGATGGTATAGATATCTATAGAGACGTATCACATCAAGCCACAGAGGGCCCATCACTGCAGGTAGACACCATGACAGAGATGGTATAGATATCTATAGAGACGTATCACATCAAGCCACAGAGGGCTCATCACTGCAGGTAGACACCATGACAGAGATGGTATAGATATCTATAGAGACGTATCACATCAAGCCACAGAGGGCCCATCACTGCAGGTAGACACCATGACAGAGATGGTATAGATATCTATAGAGACGTATCACATCAAGCCACAGAGGGCCCATCACTGCAGGTAGACACCATGACAGAGATGGTATAGATATGTATAGATATGTATCACATCAAGCCACAGAGGGCCCATCACTGCAGGTAGACACCATGACAGAGATGGTATAGATATCTATAGAGACGTATCACATCAAGCCACAGAGGGCCCATCACTGCAGGTAGACACCATGACAGAGATGGTATAGATATCTATAGATACATATCACATCAAGCCACAGAGGGCCCATCACTGCAGGTAGACACCATGACAGAGATGGTATAGATATCTATAGAGACGTATCACATCAAGCCACAGAGGGCCCATCACTGCAGGTAGACACCATGACAGAGATGGTATAGATATCTATAGAGACGTATCACATCAAGCCACAGAGGGCCCATCACTGCAGGTAGACACCATGACAGAGATGGTATAGATATCTATAGAGACGTATCACATCAAGCCACAGAGGGCCCATCACTGCAGGTAGACACCATGACAGAGATGGTATAGATATCTATAGATGCATACTGCAGGTGAGGGATACTCAGTGGCTTAAGGTGTCCGCATGCTTCCCAGACGTAACAGTTTGTGCACACAGTACCAGTCAAAAGTTTAGAACACCTACTCATTCAAGGGTTTTTCTTTATTTTTACTATTTTCTACATTGTAGAATAATAGTGAAGACATCAAAACTATGAAATAACACATATGGAATCATGTAGTAACCAGAAATGTGTTGAACAAATCTAAATAGATTTTAGATTCTTCAAAGAAGCCACCCTTTGCCTGATGACAGCTTTGCACACTCTTGGCATTCTCTCAACCAGCT
>NW_022261980.1:18754139-18764139 GCF_002021735.2 Oncorhynchus kisutch
TGTGGTAGGCTACTGTTTACTGCTACATTCACTGTGGTAGGCTACTGTGGTAGGCTACTGTTTACTGCTACATTCACTGTGGTAGTCTACTGTGGTAGGCTACTGTTTACTGCTACATTCACTGTGGTAGGCTACTGTTTACTGCTACATTCACTGTGGTAGTCTACTGTTTACTGCTACATTCACTGTGGTAGGCTACTGTTTACTGCTACATTCACTGTGGTAGTCTACTGTGGTAGGCTACTGTTTACTGCTACATTCACTGTGGTAGGCTACTGTTTACTGCTACATTCACTGTGGTAGGCTACTGTTTACTGCTACATTCACTGTGGTAGTCTACTGTTTACTGCTACATTCACTGTGGTAGGCTACTGTTTACTGCTACATTCACTGTGGTAGGCTACTGTTTACTGCTACATTCACTGTGGTAGTCTACTGTGGTAGGCTACTGTTTACTGTTACATTCACTGTGGTAGGCTACTGTTTACTGTTACATTCACTGTGGTAGGCTACTGTTTACTGTTACATTCACTGCGGTAGGCTACTGTTACCTTCACTGTGGTAGGCTACTGTTACATTCACTGTGGTAGGCTACTGTTACATTCACTGTGGTAGGCTACTGTTACCTTCACTGTGGTAGGCTACTGTTACCTTCACTGTGGTAGGCTACTGTTACCTTCACTGTGGTAGGCTACTGTTACCTTCACTGTGGTAGGCTACTGTTACCTTCACTGTGGTAGGCTACTGTTTACTGTTACATTCACTGTGGTAGGCTACTGTTTACTGTTACATTCACTGTGGTAGGCTACTGTTACCTTCACTGTGGTAGGCTACTGTTACCTTCACTGTGGTAGGCTACTGTTACCTTCACTGTGGTAGGCTACTGTTACCTTCACTGTGGTAGGCTACTGTTACTTTCACTGTGGTAGGCTACTGTTACCTTCACTGTGGTAGGCTACTGTTACCTTCACTGTGGTAGGCTACTGTTACCTTCACTGTGGTAGGCTACTGTTACATTCACTGTGGTAGGCTACTGTTACCTTCACTGTGGTAGGCTACTGTGTTTCTATGTTTAGTGTAATGGCAGATATAGAGATAAAGCAAAGCAGTTCAACACAAGCAACAACAACAGAGTTACACATGGAGTAAAACAAACATACAGTCAATAATACAGTAGGTCTATATACAGCATGTGCAGATGAGGTGAGAAGGGAGGTAAGGCAATAAATAGGCCATGGTGGCGAAGTAGTGTTGGGTAGTATATGGGGCTTTGGTGACAAAACGGATGGCACTGTGATAGACTGCATCCAATTTATTGAGTAGGGTATTGGAGGCTATTTTGTGAATGACATCGCCAAAGTCGAGGATCGGTAGTATGGTCAGTTTTACGAGGGTATGTTTGGCAGCATGAGTGAAGGAGGCTTTGTTGCGAAATAGAAAGCTGATTCTAGATTTAATTTCGGATTGGAGATGCTTAATGTGAGTCTGGAAGGAGAGTTTACAGTCTAACTAGACACCTAGGTATTTGTAGTTGTCCACATATTCTAAGTCAGAACCGGCGGGCAAGTGCGGACAGCTATCGGTTGAAGAGCATGCATTTAGTTTTACTTGCATTTAAGAGCAGTTGGAGGCCACGGAAGGAGAGTTGTATGGCATTGAAGCTCATCTGGAGATTAGTTAACACAGTGTCCAAGGAGGGGCCAGAGGTATACAGAATGGTGTCGTCTGCGTAGAGGTGGATCAGAGACTCACCAGTAGCAAGAGCAACATCATTGATGTATACAGAGAAGAGAGTCGACCCGAGAATTGAACCCTGTGGCACCCCCATAGAGACTGCCAGAGGTCCGGACAACAGGCCCTCCGATTTGACACACTGAACTCTATCAGAGAAGTAGTTGGTGAACCAGGCGAGGCAGTCATTTGAGAAACCGAGGCTGTCTAGTCTGCCGATAAGAACATGGTGATTGACAGAGTCGAAAGCCTTGGCCAGGTCAATGAATACGGCTGCACAGTATTGTCTCTTATCGATGGCGGTTATGATATAGTTTAGGACCTTGAGCGTGTGGCTGAGGTGCACCCATGACCAGCTTTGAAACCAGATTGCATAACGGAGAAGGTACGGTGGGATTTGAAATGGTCGGTAATCTGTTTGTTGACTTGGCTTTCGAAGACCTTAGAAAGGCAGGGTAGGATAGAGTAGGTCTGTAGCAGTTTGGGTCAAGAGTGTCCCCCCCTTTGAAGAGGGGGATGAGCGCAGCTGCTTTCCAATCTTTAGGAATCTCAGACGATACGAAAGAGAGGTTGAACAGGCTAGTAATAAGGGTTGCAACAATTGCGGCGGATCATTTTAGAAAGAGAGGGTCCAGATTGTCTAGCCCGGCTGATTTGTAGAGGTCCAGATTTTGCTGCTTTTTCAGAACATCGGCTATCTGGATTTGGGGGAAGGATAAATGGGGAGGCTTGGGCAAGTAGCTGAGGGGGGCGCAGGGCTGTTGACCGTTGTAGGTGTAGCGAGGTGGACAGCATGGCCAGCCGTAGAAAAATGCTTATTGAAATTCTTAATTATCGTGTATTTATCTGTGGTGACAGTGTTTCCTAGCCTCAGAGCAGTGGGCAGCTGGGAAGGAGGTGCTCTTATTCTCCATGGACTTTACAATGTCCCAGAACGTTTTGTAGTTTGTGCGAAAGAATACACATTTTTGCTTGAAAAAGCTAGCCTTTGCTTTCCTAACTGCCTGTGTATATTGTTCCTTCCCTGAAATGTTGCATATCGTGGGGGTTATTCGATGCTACAGGATGTTTTTGTGCTGGTTAAGGGCAGTCAGGTCTGGATTGAACCAAGGGCTATATCTGTTCCTGGTTCTACATTTCTTGAATGGGGCATGTTTATTTTGAATGGGGCTTATTTAATTATTTAAGATGGTGAGGAAAGCACTTTTAATAAATAACCAGGCATCCTCTACTGACGGAATGAAGTCAATATCCTTCCAGGATACCCGGGCCAGGTCGATTTGAAAGGCCTGCTCCCTGAAGTGTTTTGGGGAGCGTTTGACAGTGATGAGGGTTGGTCGTTTGGGGTTGTATCTGGTAGGCACTAGGCAGTGATCTCTGAGATCCTGGTTGAAGACAGCAGAGGTGTATTTGGAGGGCAGGTTGGTTAGGATGACATCTATGAGGTTGCCTGTGTTTACGGATTTGGGGTTGTATCTGGTAGGTTCATTGATGCAATCTACTGCAGAGATAGCCTGTAACTCCACCCCCATTTGGCATTTCTATCTTGTCGGAAAATGTTATAGTTAGGGATGGAAATGTCAGCGTTTTTGGTGGCCTTCCTAAGCCAGGATTCAGACACGTTGGCAGAGTGTGGTAAAGCAGTGAATAAAACAAACTTAAGTAGGAGGCTTCTTATGTTAAAATGCATGAAACCAAGGCTTTTACGGTTACAGAAGTCATCAACAGAGATAGCCCTGGGGAATAGGAGTGGAGCTAGGCACTGCAGGACCTGGATTTACCTCTACATCACCAGAGGAACAGAGGAGGAGTAGGATAAGGGTAGGGCTAAAGGCTATAAAAACTGGTCATCTAGTGCGTTCAGAACAGAGGAGGAGTAGAATAAGGGTACGGCTAAAGGCTATAAGAACTGGTCGTCTAGTACGTTCAGAACAGAGAGTAAAAGGAGCAGGTTTCTGGGCACGATAGAATAGATTCAAGGCATAATGTACAGACAAAGGTATGGTAGGATGTGAATACAGTGGAGGTAAACCTATGCATTGAGTCACGATGAGAGGGGTATTGTCTCTATAGATTCAAGGCATAATGTACAGACAAAGGTATGGTAGGATGTGAATACAGTGGAGGTAAACCTAGGCATTGAGTAACAATGAGAGGGGTATTGTCTCTAGAGACCCCTTTTAAACCAGGTGAGGTCACCGCATGTGTGGGCGGTGGAACAAAATGGTTAGCTGCGGCATATTGAGCTGGAGGCTCTACAGTGAAATAAGACCGTAATCACTAACCAAAACAGCGATGGACAAGGCATATTTACAGGGAGAAATATGCAACGGAAGAGTCAGTTGTAGCCCCCTCGGGCGGTTACGTCGGCAGACCAGTCGTGACGGATCGGCAGGGCTCCGTGTAATAAAAGGGTCCAGGCCAATTGGCAAAATAGGTATTGTAGCCCAAGTGGCTGATGGACCTCTTCAGCTAACAGTCCGATATGCTCCAGACAGCTAGCGGGCCGGGGCTAGCAGATGGGCATTCAGGGGAAGTCGTGACGGGGGAGCCTGTTGAAAACCCCCTTGGGCAGCTTACGTCGGTAGACCAGGAGGATCATCGGGGCTCCTTGTCGGCAGTAAAAGGGCTCCAGGCCAATTGGCTAAATAGTTATTGTATCCCAAGTGGCTGATGGACCTCTTCAACTTGCTGGGGGATGGGCCTAGCACAGGCTAGCTCCAGGCTAATTGGTGCTTTCTTCGGGACAGAGACGTTAGCCAGGGGGTAGCCCTTGGATAGCCGCTAGCTAGCTGTGGTGATCCAGATGAGAAGGTTCAGAGCTTGAGGTAGGAATCAGTATATGTGGGGAAAAAGAGTCCAGTATGCTCTGGGTTGAATCACGCTGTGCAGACTGGCAGGAGTTGTCCGGGCTAAAGGTTAACTTATGACAGCGGGCAGTGGCTAGCTGACTAATAGCTAGTTAGCTGGCTAGCTTCTGTTGGGGCTTCCCGTTCTAAAGTAAAGAGATTGGCAGCTCTATACCACATTGGGCGCGTTGCAGGAGAGTATGTGGAAGTTGAGGTTAAAAAAATATTTGAAAAATAAATGCGGAGAAAAAATATATATACACGGGACGCGACAAGACGAAGACAAAGATGCCTGACTGCTACGCCATCTTGGATATGATGATGAAATAATGATGATGATATGGATATGATGATGAAATAATAAGGATGATGATGAAATGATGATGATGATTGAGGATTATAATGAAGAAGATTGATGATGATGTTTATAATGATGATGATGATGATGATGATGTTTATGATGATGATGATGATGATACATTTGATTTTAAATGTTAATAGAACCTTTATGATCAGAGGACAAAATAATGACACCCCTCTCCTCCTCTGTCAAAATAATGACACCCCTCTCCTCCTCTGTCAAAATAATGACACCCCTCTCCTCCTCTGTCAAAATAATGACACCCCTCTCCTCCTCTGTCAAAATAATGACACCCCTCTCCTCCTCTGTCAAAATAATGACACTTCTCTCCTCTCCTCTCCCACAAATCCATCTCCCAGAATGCACCGACTTCTCTCCGCCAGTGGCGGTGATGCTGATGATCTTCCTCTGTCTGGAGGCCTTCCTCTTCCTCACCTTCACCGTGGTGATGTTCGGAACGCAGATACACTCCATCTGTAACGACGAGACGGTGAGGCACCAAGCTCTGTGGTCGTCACCACTTAAAGGAACACTTGTCGAGGTTAACACATTATTACTGACACCATGCCCAGCCTGCAGTGGTGGAAAAAGTTCTGTGGTCGTCACCACTTAAAGGAACACTTGTCAAGGTTAACAGCAGTGGTGGAAAAAGTTCTCAATTCTCATACTTGAGTACAAGTAAAGATACTTTAATAGAAAATGAATCAAGTGAAAGTGAGTCACCCAGTAAAATACTATAAAAAAGTAAAAGTATTTGGTTTTAAATGTACGTATCGAAAGTAAATGGACAAGTACAGTTGAAGTCGGAAGTTCACATACACTTAGGTTGGACTCATTAAAACTAGTTTACATACACTTAGGTTGGACTCATTAAAACTAGTTCACATACACATAGGTTGGACTCATTAAAACTAGTTTACATCCACTTAGGTTGGACTCATTAAAACTAGTTTACATCCACTTAGGTTGGACTCATTAAAACTAGTTTACATCCACTTAGGTTGGACTCATTAAAACTAGTTTACATCCACTTAGGTTGGACTCATTAAAACTAGTTCACATACACATAGGTTGGACTCATTAAAACTAGTTTACATCCACTTAGGTTGGACTCATTAAAACTAGTTTACATCCACTTAGGTTGGACTCATTAAAACTAGTTTACATCCACTTAGGTTGGACTCATTAAAACTAGTTTACATCCACTTAGGTTGGACTCATTAAAACTAGTTCACATACACTTAGGTTGGACTCATTACAACTAGTTTACATACACTTAGGTTGGACTCATTAAAACTAGTTCACATACACTCAGGTTGGACTCATTAAAACTAGTTTACATACACTTAGGTTGGACTCATTACAACTAGTTTACATACACTTAGGTTGGACTCATTAAAACTAGTTCACATACACTTAGGTTGGACTCATTACAACTAGTTTACATACACTTAGGTTGGACTCATTAAAACTAGTTCACATACACTTAGGTTGGACTCATTAAAACTAGTTTACATACACTTAGGTTGGACTCATTAAAACTAGTTTACATACACTTAGGTTGGACTCATTAAAACTAGTTTACATACACTTAGGTTGGACTCATTAAAACTAGTTTACATACACTTAGGTTGGACTCATTAAAACTAGTTTACATACACTTAGGTTGGACTCATTAAAACTAGTTTACATACACTTAGGTTGGACTCATTAAAACTAGTTTACATCCACTTAGGTTGGACTCATTAAAACTAGTTTACATACACTCAGGTTGGACTCATTAAAACTAGTTTACATACACTCAGGTTGGACTCATTAAAACTAGTTCACATACACTCAGGTTGGACACATTAAAACTAGTTTACATACACTTAGGTTGGACTCATTAAAACTAGTTTACATACACTTAGGTTGGACTCATTAACTCGCTTTTTCAACCACTCAACACATTTCTTGTCAGTTAGGACATCTACTTTGTGCAAATGTAATTATTCCAACAATTGTTTGCAAACAGATTATTTCACTTATAATTCACTGCATCACAATTCCAGTGGGTCAGAAGTTTACATACACTAAGCTGACTGCCTTTAAACAGCTTGTAAAATTCCAGAAAATTATGTCATTGCTTTAGAAGCTTCTGATCGGCTAATTGACATCATTTGAATCAATTGGAGATGTACCTGTGGATGTATTTCAAGGCCTAGCTTCAAACTCAGTGCCTCTTTGCTTGACATCAGGGGAAAATCAAAATCAGCCAAGACCTCTGGTTCATCCTTGGGAGCATTTTTCAAATGCCTGAAGATAGCACGTTCATCTGTACAAACAATAGTACACAAGTATAAACACCATGGGACCATGCAGCCGTCATACCGCTCAGGAAGGAGACTCGTTCTGTCTCCTAGAGATGAACGTACTTTGGTGCAAAAAGTGCAAATCAATCCCAGAACAACAGCAAAGGACCTTGTGAAGATGCTGGAGGAAACGGGTACAAAAGTATCTATATCCACAGTAAAACGAGTCCTATATCGACATAACCTGAAAGGCCGCTCAGCAAGGAAGAAGTCAATGCTCTAAAACCGCCGTAAAAAAGCCAGAGGTTTGCAACTGCACATGGTGACAAAGATCGTACTTTTTGGAGAAATGTCCTCTGGTCTGATGAAAGAAAAATAGAGCTGTTTGGCCATATTGACCATCATGTTTGGAGGAAAAAGGGGTAGGCTTGCGAGCTGAAGAACACCATCCCAACCGTGAAGCACGGGGGTGACAGCATCATGTTGTGGGGGTGCTTTGCTGCAGGAGGGACTGGTGCACTTCACAAAATAGATGGCATCATGAGGAAAGAAAATTATGTGGATATATTGAAGCAACATCTCAAGACATCAGTCAGGAAGTTGAAGCTTGGTCATTAATGGGTCTTGCAATGACCCCATCACAAAGCCCTGACCTCAATCCTATAGAAACATTTAGGGCAGAACTGAAAAAAGCTTGTGCGAGCAAGGAGGCCTACAAACCTGACTCAGTTACCCAGCTCTGTCAGGAGGAATGGGCCAAAATTCCCCCAACTTATTGTGTGAAGCTTGTGGAAGGCTACCTGAAACGTTTGACCCAAGTTAAACCATTTAAAGGCAATGCTACCAAATACTAATTGAGTGTATCTGAACATCTGACCCATTGGGAATGTGATGAAAGAAATAAAAGCTGAAATAAATAATTCTCTCTACTATTATGACATTTCACATTCTGAAAATAAAGTGGTGATCCTAACTGACCTAAGACAGGGAATTTTTACTAAGATCAAATGTCAGGAATTGTGAAGAACTGAGGTTAAAACCTCTTACAGCTCCCCCCTACTTTGTGCAATTTCTGCCTGAAGACCCAAATCTGGCAGCCTGTAGCTCAGGCACAGAACCAAGGATATGCATATTATTGGTACCATTTGAAAGAAAACACTCTGAAGTTTGTGTAAATGTGAACTGAATGTAGGAGAATATAACACAATATCTGGTTTAGATAAAACAATGAAAAAAACCATATGTTTTTATTTTTATTTATTTTTGTATCATCTTTAAAATTAACAAGATAAAACAAACATTCAGATAGGATGATGGGGATCATTTCAGTGAACAATATAAGAGGGCAACAGTACTTGTGCAAAGTTTCAGAATGATAACTTCCAAAATGAGTGTGCTACATGACATTTATCATGAAGTCACCCAGGTGTCCCACACAAGTAGCCCAAATGTACCCAAGTGGCCAAATTGGTGAAGGTATACACTTTGAAACAAATAACTATAAACAAAATGCCAAAATGTTGTTACTCTTACACACACCCCCCCCCGCCCCCCCCCCAAGAAAATGAGAAAAGAAAATGGGAAAAAAATTGAAAAAAATATTCATTGATAAAAAAATATAGGAAAAAATATATATACATTTACAAAATAACATGGGTAACTATTTACACACTTTCAATATTTGTAAGACCCTCAGTCCTCTATCAAATCAAATAAATGTATATAGCCCCAACCTAAAACCCCAAACAGCAAGCAATGCAGGTGTAGAAGCACGGTGGCTAGGAAAAACTCCCTAGAAAGGCCAAAACCTAGGAAGAAACCTAGAGAGGAACCAGGCTGTGAGGGGTGGCCAGTCCTCTTCTGGCTGTGCCGGGTGGAGATTAAAACAGAACATGGCCAAGATGTTCAAATTTTCATAAATGACCAGCATGGTCCAATAATAATAAGGCAGAACAGTTGAAACTGGAGCAGCAGCACGGCCAGGTGGACTGAGGACAGCAAGGAGTCATCATGCCAAGTAGTCCTGGGGCGCATGGTCCTAGGGCTCAGGTCCGCCGAGAGAGAGAAAGAAAGAGAGAGAATTAGAGAGAGCATACTTAAATTCACACAGGACACTTGATAGGACAGGAGAAGTACTCCAGATATAACAAACTGACCCTAGCCCCCCGACACAAACTACTGCAGCATAAATACTGGAGGCTTAGACAGGAGGGGTCAGGAGACACTGTGGCCCCATCCGATGACACCCCCGGACAGGGCCAAACAGGAAGGATATAACCCCACCCACTTTGCCAAAGCACAGCCCCCACACCACTAGAGGGATACCTTCAACCACCAACTTACCATCCTGAGACAAGGCCGAGTATAGCCCACAAAGATCTCCGCCACGGGCACAACCCAAGGGGGGGCGCCAACCCAGACAGGAAGATCACATCAGTGACTCAACCCACTCAAGTGACGCACCCCTCCTAGGGACGGTATGGAAGAGCCCTAGTAAGCCAGTGACTCAGCCCCTGTAATAGGAGATGACTCAGCCCCTGAGTCATCTCTTAGTCTGACTGGACTACAGATCATTCTGGTCCCTGAGTCATCTCTTAGTCTGACTGGACTACAGATCATTCTGGTCCCTGAGTCATCTCCTAGTCTGACTGGACTACAGATCATTCTGGTCCCTGAGTCATCTCCTAGTCTGACTGGACTACAGATCATTCTGGTCCAACTCCTTCAGTTTTCCCCTGATATCCATGAACAAATAGAACAAAATGTCT
>NW_022261980.1:18766639-18846639 GCF_002021735.2 Oncorhynchus kisutch
CTCTACTCTACTGAACACAGACGTCAGTGCTTCCTCTGCCCTGAGCCTTGACGTACCCTAACCTCTGCCCTGAGCCTTTACGTACCCAACACCTGACCTTTGCCCCTGATGCAGCAGACTGAACAACGGGTTGAACTGTGACCTGGACCATGTTCCCCTGATGCAGCAGACTGAACAACTGGTTGACCTGTGACCTGGACCATGTTCAGGACCATGTTCAGGACCATGTTCAGGACCATGTTCAGGACCATGTTCAGGACCATGTTCAGTAGACTCAAATGGGACAAACACATTTAAATGGGGGAGGTTCTACCAGAATTGAGCAAATCCGAAACGCTGAAAAATGTATTTTTGTTGATTCTTTGTATTTTGTCTCATTGGTTGTTGTTCCTCCTTGTTTAGGAGCTGCTACAGTGTTTCCCAGACCCCAAGTCCTCCCCTTTACCAGTGTTTCCCAGACCCCAAGTCCCCCCCTTTACCAATGTTTCCCAGACCGTAAGTCCTCCCCTTTACCAGTGTTTCCCAGACCCCAAGTCCCCCCATTTACCAATGTTTCCCAAGTCCCCCCATTTACCAATGTTTCCCAAGTCCCCCCCTTTACCAGTGTTTCCCAGACCCCAAGTCCCCCCCTTTACCAATGTTTCCCAAGTCCCCCCCTTTACCAGTGTTTCCCAGACCCCAAGTCCCCCCCTTTACCAATGTTTCCCAAGTCCCCCCCTTTACCAGTGTTTCCCAGACCCCAAGTCCCCCCCTTTACCAATGTTTCCCAAGTCCCCCCCTTTACCAATGTTTCCCAGACCCCAAGTCCCCCCCTTTACCAGTGTTTCCCAGACCCCTGTCCTGTCCCCCCCTTTACCAGTGTTTCCCAGACCCCAAGTCCCCCCCTTACCAGTGTTTCCCAGACCCCTGACCTGTCCCCCCCTTTACCAATGTTTCCCAAGTCTCCCCCTTTACCAATGTTTCCCAGACCCCAAGTCCCCCCCTTTACCAATGTTTCCCAAGTCCCCCCCTTTACCAATGTTTCCCAGACCCCAAGTCCCCCCCTTTACCAGTGTTTCCCAGACCCCTGACCTGTCCCCCCCTTTACCAATGTTTCCCAAGTCTCCCCCTTTACCAATGTTTCCCAGACCCCAAGTCCCCCCCTTTACCAATGTTTCCCAAGTCCCCCCCTTTACCAATGTTTCCCAGACCCCAAGTCCCCCCCTTTACCAGTGTTTCCCAAGTCCCCCCCTTTACCAATGTTTCCCAGACCCCAAGTCCTGTCCCCCCCCTTTACCAATGTTTCCCAGACCCCAAGTCCTGTTCCCCCCTTTACCAGTGTTTCCCAGACCCCAAGTCCCCCCCCTTACCAGTGTTTCCCAAGTCCCCCCCTTTACCAATGTTTCCCAGACCCCTGTCCTGTCCCCCCCTTTACCAATGTTTCCCAGACGCCTGTCCTGTCCCCCCCTTTACCAATGTTTCCCAGACCCCAAGTCCTGTTCCCCCCTTTACCAATGTTTCCCAGACCCCAAGTCCTATTCCCCCCTTTGCCAATGTTTCCCAGACCCCAAGTCCTGTTCCCCCCTTTACCAATGCTTCCCAGACCCCTGTCCTGTTCCCCCCTTTACCAATGCTTCCCAGACCCCTGTCCTGTTCCCCCCTTTACCAATGCTTCCCAGACCCCTGTCCTGTCCCCCCCTTTACCAATGTTTCCCAGACCCCAAGTCCTGTCCCCCCCCTTTACCAATGTTTCCCATACCCCAAGTCCTGTTCCCCCCTTTACCAGTGTTTCCCAGACCCCAAGTCCCCCCCTTTACCAGTGTTTCCCAAGTCCCCCCCTTTACCAATGTTTCCCAGACCCCTGACCTGTCCCCCCCTTTACCAATGTTTCCCAGACCCCTGACCTGTCCCCCCCTTTACCAATGTTTCCCAGACCCCTGACCTGTCCCCCCTTTACCAATGTTTCCCAGACCCCTGACCTGTCCCCCCCTTTACCAATGTTTCCCAGATGCCAGTCCTGTCCCCCCCTTTACCAATGTTTCCCAGACCCCAAGTCCTGTTCCCCCCTTTACCAATGTTTCCCAGACCCCAAGTCCTGTTCCCCCCTTTACCAATGTTTCCCAGACCCCAAGTCCTGTTCCCCCCTTTACCAATGTTTCCCAGACCCCAAGTCCTGTTCCCCCCTTTACCAATGTTTCCCAGACCCCAAGTCCTGTTCCCCCCTTTACCAATGTTTCCCAGACCCCAAGTCATGTTCTCCCCTTTACCAATGCTTCCCAGACCCCTGTCCTGTCCCCCCCTTTACCAATGTTTCCCAGACGCCTGTCCTGTCCCCCCCTTTACCAATGTTTCCCAGACCCCAAGTCCCCCCCTTTACCAATGCTTCCCATACTTGGAGCTTTGGGTTTGTCCCAACTGGCACCCTATTCCCTATATAGTGCACTACTTTAGACCAGAGCCCTAGGAAGTGCATTATTTAGGGAATAGGCAGCCAGTTGGAACACACAGCCTTTAATACAAACTTCATTGGTGAAGCAATGGGTCTGTCAACCAACAGGAAGCTTGTAGTGACAGTCTTTATAACAACTGATGAAGGCTAATTCAGTCCACCATTTTGTTTCCCTCAGCCCTCCTGACCTCCCTCATGATGAAGGCTAATTCAGTCCACCATTTTGTTCCCCCTCAGCCCTCCTGACCTCCCTCATGATGAAGGCTAATTCAGTCCACCATTTTGTTCCCCCTCAGCCCTCCTGACCTCCCTCATGATGAAGGCTAATTCAGTCCACCATTTTGTTCCCCCTCAGCCCTCCTGACCTCCCTCATGATGAAGGCTAATTCAGTCCACCATTTTGTTCCCACTCAGCCTTCCTGACCTCCCTCATGATGAAGGCTAATTCAGTCCACCATTTTGTTCCCCCTCAGCCCTCCTGACCTCCCTCATGATGAAGGCTAATTCAGTCCACCATTTTGTTCCCCCTCAGCCCTCCTGACCTCCCTCATGATGAAGGCTAATTCAGTCCACCATTTTGTTCCCCCTCAGCCCTCCTGACCTCCCTCATGATGAAGGCTAATTCAGTCCACCATTTTGTTCCCCCTCAGCCCTCCTGACCTCCCTCATGATGAAGGCTAATTCAGTCCACCATTTTGTTCCCCCTCAGCCCTCCTGACCTCCCTCATGATGAAGGCTAATTCAGTCCACCATTTTGTTCCCACTCAGCCTTCCTGACCTCCCTCATGATGAAGGCTAA
The DNA here is from genome assembly GCF_002021735.2 of Oncorhynchus kisutch. Classification (NCBI taxonomy): domain Eukaryota; kingdom Metazoa; phylum Chordata; class Actinopteri; order Salmoniformes; family Salmonidae; genus Oncorhynchus; species Oncorhynchus kisutch. Next base: position 18,769,867 of record NW_022261980.1, read on the forward strand.
TTCAGTCCACCATTTTGTTCCCACTCAGCCTTCCTGACCTCCCTCATGATGAAGGCTAATTCAGTCCACCATTTTGTTTCCCCTCAGCCCTCCTGACCTCCCTCATGATGAAGGCTAATTCAGTCCACCATTTTGTTCCCCCTCAGCCCTCCTGACCTCCCTCATGATGAAGGCTAATTCAGTCCACCATTTTGTTCCCACTCAGCCCTCCTGACCTCCCTCATGATGAAGGCTAATTCAGTCCACCATTTTGTTCCCCCTCAGCCCTCCTGACCTCATCTCTCTGCTGATTTAGTTGTCTTCACAACAGAGCCATTGTGACACAGGGTATTGATGATCCTCAACCACCCGTTTGTTTCATGAGATATGCGTTACCCTAATCAATACAATCCTCAATCATGCAAATGTCCGCCATTGATTAATGCTGTATGTTTTAAACTGTATCCATTTGGTTTATGATTGTAGATATAAATTGTTTTAAAATAAAGAGCTTTAGTCTGTGAACAACATGTCCCATATGTAAAAGCCTGATGTGGAAAAAGGATCTCATTATTTTACTCCCTGTGTCAGGCTGTGGGGTAACTGGTCCTGCTGACTTGTGGTGCGTGTTTCTGTCAGGCTGTGGGGTAACTGGTCCTGCTGACTTGTGGTGCGTGTTTCTGTCAGGCTGTGGGTAACTGGTGCATGGAATCAGGCGCAGGAGAGCAGAGAGGAGTGTACAAGGTAATTTATTCCATGAACAGCACCAGTATAAAACAAATACTAACGGTGTGTGAAATTACCGGTCACTCGTAAAATAACGGGCGTATTAACGGACCCGGCAAACAATACCAGCCAACTAGTACGAACACCGGGGCCTCACTGCGGTGGCTGTCTGCGCTCGCTTTCTGACCCCTCATGGCCCGCTGAAGGTGCACATGAGCTGCGTCCCATCTCTCCTCCGAGCGCCTAAACCAGTTGTCCATGCAGGAACCTCGATCTGGCTCTGATGCCACGGCGCCAGAACCGGCTGGTACCCCAGTACGCACTGGAAGGGGGAGAGGTTAGTAGAGGAGTGGCGGAGCGAGTTCTGGGCCATCTCTCCCCAGGGTATGAGTGCCGCCCACTCCCCCGGCCGGTCCTGGCAATAAGACCGCAGAAACCTACTCACATCCTGGTTCACTCTCTCCACCTGCCCATTACTCTCGGGGTGAAAACCTGAGGTAAGACTAACCGAGATCCCCAGACGTTCCATGAATGCTCTCCAGACCCTTGACCTCATAGTGCCGGAAGACGTGAGTAAACAGGGCCTCTGCAGTCAGTAGGGCCGTAGGGAGACCGGGTAAAGGGAGGAGACGACAGGACTTGGAAAAACTATCCACAACGACCAGGATGGTGGTATTACCCTGTGAAGGAGGAAGATCGGTTAGGAAATCCACCAACAGGTGTGACCACGGCCATTGTGGAACGGGTAAGGGTTGTAACTTCCCTCTGGGCAGGTGTCTAGGAGCCTTGCACTGGGCACACACCGAGCAAGAGGAGACGTAAACCCTCATGTCCTTAGCTACAGTGGACCACCAGTACTTCCCACTAAGACAGCGCACTGTCTGACCGATGCCCGGATGACCAGAGGGTGACGTGTGGGCCCAATAGATCAAACGGTCGCAGATGGAACGTACAGACACCCAGCGGGACACTGGACGGGAGCGGGCTCTGCACGTAACACCTGCTCAATGTCCGTGTCCAACTCCCACACTACCGGTGCCACCAGGCAGGAGGCGGGGAGTATGGGGGTGGGATCCATGGGCCGCTCCTCTGTGTCATACAGCCGGGACAATGCGTCTGCCTTCACGTTCTGGGAACCTGGTCTGTAGGAAAGGGTGAAAACAAAACGGGTAAAGAACATGGCCCACCTTGCCTGGCGAGGGTTCAGTCTCCTCGCTGCCCGGATTTACTCCAGATTGCGGTGGGCAGTCCAGATGAGAAAGGGGTGTCTAGCCCCTCAAACCAATGTCTCCACGCCTTCAAGGCGTTGACGACAGCCAACAGCTCCTGGTCCCCCATGTCATAGTTTTGCTCCGCTGGGCTGAGCTTCTTCGAGAAGAAGGCACAGGGGCGGAGCTTTGGTGGCGTACCCGAGCGCTGAGAGATCATGGTTCCTATCCCAGCCTCAGACTCGTCCACCTCCACTATGAACGCCAAAGAGGGATCCGGATGAGCCCACCTCCACTATGAACGCCAAAGAGGGATCCGGATGAGCCCACCTCCACTATGAACGCCAAAGAGGGATCAGGATGAGCCCACCTCCACTATGAACGCCAAAGAGGGATCCGGATGACACCACCTCCACTGTGAACGCCAAAGAGGGATCAGGATGAGCCCACCTCCACTATGAACGCCAAAGAGGGATCCGGATGAGCCCACCTCCGCTATGAACGCCAAAGAGGGATCCGGATGAGCCCACCTCCACTATGAACGCCAAAGAGGGATCCGGATGAGCCCACCTCCACTATGAACGCCAAAGAGGGATCCGGATGTGCCCACCTCCACTATGAACGCCAAAGAGGGATCCGGATGAGCCCACCTCCACTATGAACGCCAAAGAGGGATCCGGATGAGCCCACCTCCACTATGAACGCCAAAGAGGGATCAGGATGAGCCCACCTCCACTATGAACGCCAAAGAGGGATCCGGATGACACCACCTCCACTGTGAACGCCAAAGAGGGATCAGGATGAGCCCACCTCCACTATGAACGCCAAAGAGGGATCCGGATGAGCCCACCTCCGCTATGAACGCCAAAGAGGGATCCGGATGAGCCCACCTCCACTATGAACGCCAAAGAGGGATCCGGATGAGCCCACCTCCACTATGAACGCCAAAGAGGGATCCGGATGTGCCCACCTCCACTATGAACGCCAAAGAGGGATCAGGATGAGCCCACCTCCACTATGAACGCCAAAGAGGGATCAGGATGAGCCCACCTCCACTATGAACGCCAAAGAGGGATCAGGATGAGCCAGCACGGGAGCCGAGGTAAACAGAGCCTTCAGGTGACCAAAAGCCCTGTCCGCCTCAGCCGACCACCGCAAACGCACCGGTCTCCCCTTCAGCAGTGAGGTAATGGGAGCCGCTATCTGACCAAAAGCCCTGTCTGCCTCAGCCGACCACTGCAAACGCACCGGTCTCCCCTTCAGCAGTGAGGTAAACAGAGCCTTCAGGTGACCAAAAGCCCTGTCCACCTCAGCCGACCACTGCAAACGCACCGGTCTCCCCTTTAGCAGTGAGGTAAACAGAGCCTTCAGGTGACCAAAAGCCCTGTCCACCTCTGCCGACCACTGCAAACGCACCGGTCCCCCCTTCAGCAGTGAGGTAATGGGAGCCGCTATCTGACCAAACCCCGGATAAACCTCTGGTAGTAGTTGGCAAACTCTAAAAACCTCTGCACTTCCTTTACCGTGGTGGGAGTCGGCCAATTACGCACAGCTGAAATGCGGTCACTCTCCATCTCTACCCCTGAGGTGGAAATGCGGTACCCTAGGAAGGAGACTGTCTGAAATAAACAGGCATTTCTCAGCCTTGACTACAGGTCATGCTCCAACAGTCTACCAAGCACCTTGCGCACCAGGGGACACATGCTCGACGCGTGTAGCGGAGTATATCAGAATGTTGTCTATATACACCACTACACCCTGCCCATGTAGGTCCCGGAAAATCTTGTCTACAAAGGCCTGGAAGACGGATGGAGCATTCATCAACCCGTACGGCATGACGAGGTACTCATAATGCCCAGAGGTGGTACTAAATGCCGTCTTCCACTCGTCCCCCTCCCGGATACGCCCCGGGTTGTAATCGCTCCTGAGATCCAATTTTGTGAAGAAGCGCGCCCCGTGCATTGACTCGATCGCACTGGCGATGAGAGATAGCGGGTAACTGTACCTCACAGTGATTTGGTTGATGCCTTGATAGTCAATACATGGGCGCAGACCTCCATCCTTTTTTTTTACAAAAAATAAACTCGAGGAGGCAGGTGAAGTGGAAGGCCGAGTGTGCCCCTGCCCCAGAGATTCGGAGACATGTGTTTCCATAGCCGCTGTCTCCTCTTGCGACGGGGGATACACGTGACTCCTGGGAAGTGCTGCATCTAACAGGAGATTTATCGCACAGTCCCCCCGTGTTTCCATAGCCGCTGTCTCCTCTTGCGACGGGGGATACACGTGACTCCTGGGAAGTGCTGCATCTAACAGGAGATTTATCGCACAGTCCCCCCGTGTTTCCATAGCCGCTGTCTCCTCTTGCGACAGGGGATACACGTGACTCCTGGGAAGTGCTGCATCTACCAGGAGATTTATCGCACAGTCCCCCCGTGTTTCCATAGCTGCTGTCTCCTCTTGCGACGGGGGATACACGTGACTCCTGGGAAGTGCTGCATCTACCAGGAGATTTAGCGCACAGTCCCCCCGTGTTTCCATAGCCGCTGTCTCCTCTTGCGACGGGGGATACACGTGACTCCTGGGAAGTGCTGCATCTAACAGGAGATTTATCGCACAGTCCCCCCGTCGATGAGGTGGTAACAGTCCCCCCGTCGATGGGGTGGTAACAGTCGACTGGTAACAGTCCTACTACGGTGGGAAGTCCAGACCAGATCTCCACCGCGCGCATCGCCTCTGAATACACTGATTTGGCTCTCTCCTTCTGTTAAAAGAAGGCGACTCAATTACCACCCCATCGACGGGGGGACTGTTACCACCCCATCGACGGGGGGACTGTTACCACCTCATCGACGGGGGGACTGTTACCACCTCATCGACGGGGGGACTGTTACCACCCCATCGACGGGGGGACTGTTACCACCCCATCGACGGGGGGACTGTTACCACCCCATCGACGGGGGGACTGTTACCACCTCATCGACGGGGGGACTGTTACCACCCCATCGACGGGGGGACTGTTACCACCTCATCGACGGGGGGACTGTTACCACCTCATCGACGGGGGGACTGTTACCACCCCATCGACGGGGGGACTGTTACCACCTCATCGACGGGGGGACTGTGCGATAAATCTCCTGTTAGATGCAGCACTTCCCAGGAGTCACGTGTATCCCCCGTCGATGGGGTGGTAACAGTCCCCCCGTCGATGGGGTGGTAACAGTCCCCCCGTCGATGAGGTGGTAACAGTCCCCCCGTCGATGGGGTGGTAACAGTCCCCCCGTCGATGGGGTGGTAACAGTCCCCCCGTCGATGGGGTGGTAACAGTCCCCCCGTCGATGAGGTGGTAACAGTCCCCCCGTCGATGAGGTGGTAACAGTCCCCCCGTCGATGGGGTGGTAACAGTCCCCCCGTCGATGGGGTGGTAATTGAGTCGCCTTCTTTTAACAGAAGGAGAGAGCCAAATCAGTGTATTCAGAGGCGATGCGCGCGGTGGAGATCTGGTCTGGACTTCCCACCGTAGTAGGACCGACGGAAACTCCTACACACGTCTCCGAGCACTTTCGTGACCACCCTGTGAAATAGTAGTGCCACGAAATAGTGGGGTCATGACAGGCCAACCAAGGTAGGCCCAGCACCACGGGAAACGCAGGAGAATCAATAAGGAAGAGACTGATTCTCTCCTTGTGACCCTCCTGCGTAACCATGCCCAGTGGAGTGGTGGCCTCCCTAATTAGCCCTGACCCTAATGGTCGACTATCTAGGGCGTGCACAGGGAAAGGCATATCCACAGGAACAATGGGGATCCCTAAACTATGGGTAAATGATCTGTCAATAAAATTCCTAGCTGCGCCTGAATCTATGGCATCTAAAACTGACCCTCGGAGCCTAACTTCTGTTGACTCATCAGTAGGAAAGATTTGTTTCTCTTTTGGTCCATTCAACAACAGAACGATACGAACCTTGTTTCAGCAGGATGTTGTATCTATACCTTATGTCATGCCTTATTGGAATGGATTTATTGATAATATCTGTTGGAAAAAAGTTTGGATGTTGCCACACACGTATCTACTTGTTAACAAAATTAAGGAAGTTTCCTTTAAAATTATTCATAAATATTATCCTGCCAACCACTATATGAAGAAGTTTAAGGAAAACATCAACTCAAATTGCTCCTTTTGTAAGGACCACCCAGAAACAGTGTTGCATCTTTTTTGGCATTGTATGCATGTAAAAAAACTGGCAAGACATCAGTAGGTTTATAATTGAGCATATTTATGCAGATTTTACACTATTGTGGAGAGATGTACTGCTTGGATTCTGGTGTTACAGGGACCTCCTTATAACTGAGTAAAAGAGCCTCTGCATTTACCAGTTGGCTCACCAATAGGATATTATTTCGGAACCAATATTCTAAAAACAAAGAAGTATTTTTATACAATATATCCCGATTATTCCATATACAATATCTGTGTGGAGAACAATTGTGTTTATAAATGAAGGACCATGATAAGAAAACAACACTAATTCTAAATGAATGGTACTCGGTTTGCCGCGATGACGTCATTGACGTGGTGCGTAATGTGAGCGTAGGTGGGCGTAAGGTGAGCGAAATGCGGACAGACGGAAGTTTGACTGAACACTAACCAGCGCGGCAGATGAACTATCCATCAGTTTATTTACATCGTAGATGTGGCGGCAACACGACAACATGGAGTCGAGTGCGGACCGCGGACTAGATGTGGAATGTGTTGTTAATCGGTGGATAGTGGATTATTATATATCTGTGGCGTTTGAAGCGTTCAGGAATGAACAGGACAGTGATTTCTGTGAGATCAGAGACATCCTTCAATGTTAGTAACGTTTTCTCACAGATGCAGTTAGCTAACGTTAGCATCTACGCGAACCCAATACAGGTTTCTAATATCGTCTCTGCCTAAAATAGTTAATTAATAATTAACTCCCGTGCTAACAGTTTGTTTAGCTAGCTATGCTTATAAACTTGTAGTTTTATACCACGTGATACCCAGCTAGTTAGATATGTTAGCTAACTGTGTGGTAACGTTGACTGCACTTGACCAGTTGGTTGGACTAGATCCCCCGGTGAACAGGTTAGTTTTTGGTCCTAACTTTAGCACCACACAGCTGATTTAAATAACCTTAAATCAACACATTATGTATTATCTGAATCAGCTGTGTAGTGCAAGGACAAACCTGCGGGGGTGCGTTCATTTCGTTTCAACGTTTGCTACGGTGCTGAGCGTTTTGTACTGAACGACACGTTTTCCCCAAAACGCTATTGAACAGACTAGTTTGGTCCGTTCGGTGTCGGGTTTGGTTTGAAGCAGTGACTTGTCGTTAAAGACAAGCGGTACGTTTTTGAAGCTATAATCCCTCGTTCAGTACAGCACCGTTTTAGTTAATTTAACGTTCTGTTGCGTTTATGTACTAAAGGCTTTCCAGGACCGAGTTTGGGAAATGCTGAGTTAACTACATTCATTTATTTGATATTTATTTTACCAGGCAGGTCAGTTAAGAACAAATTCTTATTTAAAATCACTGCCTACTGGGGAACAGTGGGTTAACTGCCTTGTTCAGGGGCAGAATGACAGATTTTTACCTTGTCAGCTCAGGGATTTGATTTTACAACCTTTTGGTTACAAGTTCAACGCTCTAACCACTAGGCTGCGCTGCACTTAGCGGTACAGAGATATTGTGAAGGAAGTTAGTTTGTGTTTACACGGGACTGTACCGCCCCCACCTACCGTCATACAGGTTGTGACCAATACACGCTGATGAGCCATCTAGCGTGTTCCGAACATGCAGAACTATACAGAGCCCTCGGCATTGTTACAACATTTGAGAGGCTCACAGCGACGCGGTACGGGGCTTGATTTGGCCTCTGCATACCCCAGAGGTACCGCTATTGCATCACACCCTCCATACAAAAGTCTGACCACATTTAAATGGGATTTTACGCTTACACACAGGTGTTCGGAACACGCTAGATGGCTCATCAAGTCTAAATCCAATTGTATTGGTCACAACCTGTATGACAACTGGCCATGATTGGGAGTGCCATAGGGTGGCGAACGATTGGCCCAGCGTCGTCTGGGTTTGGGGTAGGCCGTCATTGTAAATAAGAATTTGTTCTTAACTGACTTGCCCTGTTAAATAAAGGTTCAATAAACATACAGAATACAACTGGTGTAGAGTTTAATGTGATATTCTTACTTAGGAGCCCGTTCCCAACAACTGGTGTAGAGTTTAATGTGATATTCTTACATAGGAGCCCGTTCCCAACAACTGGTGTAGAGTTTAATGTGATATTCTTACTTAGGATCCCGTTCCCAACAACTGGTGTAGAGTTTGATGTGATATTCTTACTTAGGAGCCCGTTCCCAACAACTGGTGTAGAGTTTAATGTGATATTCTTACTTAGGATCCCGTTCCCAACAACTGGTGTAGAGTTTAATGTGATATTCTTACATAGGAGCCCGTTCCCAACAACTGGTGTAGAGTTTAATGTGATATTCTTACTTAGGATCCCGTTCCCAACAACTGGTGTAGAGTTTAATGTGATATTCTTACTTAGGATCCCGTTCCCAACAATTGGTGTAGAGTTTAATGTGATATTCTTACTTAGGATCCCGTTCCCAACAACTGGTGTAGAGTTTAATGTGATATTCTTACTTAGGATCCCGTTCCCAACAACTGGTGTAGAGTTTAATGTGATATTCTTACTTAGGATCCCGTTCCCAACAACTGGTGTAGAGTTTAATGTGATATTCTTACTTAGGATCCCAATGCAGAAGTAAAAAAGTAAGACAAATATGTTGAGGAAAAAACAAGGAAATAGTAACACAATAAAAGAATGTGTATGGAGGGATAAAAGTGACCAGGCAATCAGGATAGATCATTAACAGTGTGTGTGTGGGGGGAGAAGCTGTTCAGCAGTCTGATGGCTTGGGGGGAGAAGCTGTTCAGCAGTCTGATGGCTTGGGGGGTAGAAGCTGTTCAGCAGTCTGATGGCTTGGGGGTAGAAGCTGTTCAGCAGTCTGATGGCTTGGGGGGAGAAGCTGTTCAGCAGTCTGATGGCTTGGGGGGAGAAGCTGTTCAGCAGTCTGATGGCTTGGGGGGAGAAGCTGTTCAGCAGTCTGATGGCTTGGGGGGTAGAAGCTGTTCAGCACTCTGATGGCTTGGGGGTAGAAGCTGTTCAGCAGTCTGATGGCTTGGGGGGAGAAGCTGTTCAGCAGTCTGATGGCTTGGGGGGTAGAAGCTGTTCAGCAGTCTGATGGCTTGGGGGGAGAAGCTGTTCAGCAGTCTGATGGCTTGGGGGTAGAAGCTGTTCAGCAGTCTGATGGCTTGGGGGGTAGAAGCTGTTCAGCAGTCTGATGGCTTGGGGGGTAGAAGCTGTTCAGCAGTCTGATGGCTTGGGGGTAGAAGCTGTTCAGCAGTCTGATGGCTTGGGGGTAGAAGCTGTTCAGCAGTCTGATGGCTTGGGGGGTAGAAGCTGTTCAGCAGTCTGATGTCTTGGGGGGAGAAGCTGTTCAGCAGTCTGATGGCTTGGGGGTAGAAGCTGTTCAGCAGTCTGATGGCTTGGGGGGTAGAAGCTGTTCAGCAGTCTGATGGCTTGGGGGGAGAAGCTGTTCAGCAGTCTGATGGCTTGGGGGGGAGAAGCTGTTCAGCAGTCTGATGGCTTGGGGTAGAAGCTGTTCAGCAGTCTGATGGCTTGGGGGTAGAAGCTGTTCAGCAGTCTGATGGCTTGGGGGGAGAAGCTGTTCAGCAGTCTGATGGCTTGGGGGGAGAAGCTGTTCAGCAGTCTGATGGCTTGGGGGGTAGAAGCTGTTCAGCAGTCTGATGGCCTGGGGGGAGAAGCTGTTCAGCAGTCTGATGGCTTGGGGGGAGAAGCTGTTCAGCAGTCTGATGGCTTGGGGGGTAGAAGCTGTTCAGCACTCTGATGGCTTGGGGGTAGAAGCTGTTCAGCAGTCTGATGGCTTGGGGGGAGAAGCTGTTCAGCAGTCTGATGGCTTGGGGGGTAGAAGCTGTTCAGCAGTCTGATGGCTTGGGGGGAGAAGCTGTTCAGCAGTCTGATGGCTTGGGGGTAGAAGCTGTTCAGCAGTCTGATGGCTTGGGGGGTAGAAGCTGTTCAGCAGTCTGATGGCTTGGGGGGTAGAAGCTGTTCAGCAGTCTGATGGCTTGGGGGTAGAAGCTGTTCAGCAGTCTGATGGCTTGGGGGTAGAAGCTGTTCAGCAGTCTGATGGCTTGGGGGGTAGAAGCTGTTCAGCAGTCTGATGTCTTGGGGGGAGAAGCTGTTCAGCAGTCTGATGGCTTGGGGGTAGAAGCTGTTCAGCAGTCTGATGGCTTGGGGGGTAGAAGCTGTTCAGCAGTCTGATGGCTTGGGGGGAGAAGCTGTTCAGCAGTCTGATGGCTTGGGGGGGAGAAGCTGTTCAGCAGTCTGATGGCTTGGGGGTAGAAGCTGTTCAGCAGTCTGATGGCTTGGGGGTAGAAGCTGTTCAGCAGTCTGATGGCTTGGGGGGAGAAGCTGTTCAGCAGTCTGATGGCTTGGGGGGAGAAGCTGTTCAGCAGTCTGATGGCTTGGGGGGTAGAAGCTGTTCAGCAGTCTGATGGCCTGGGGGTAGAAGCTGGAACATGGAGGTATGACCGTGTGGGAACACTAACCCTATAAAGGTGTGTAGTAATTTAACCTTTTGTTTTTTGAAAATAATGTCTCACTGATCTGAAAGTACCGTTCCGTATGTTTCCAGAACTGCGCGGCAGGCGATGATGTTACTGTTCAGAGCAAGGGGGGCTCGGCCTCCTAACAAAACGTCCCCGGTCAGAAGAGCCGATCGTCAATGGGCGCTAAAGCAGTTAGCCCCATTTTAATAGACGCTAGCTAACACATTATCCAACAACATCCTCTTTCAGGTCATCTGGTTCGGCCGTTGGAAGCCAACGACGCCACACCCAAGAAGATTCGAGCAATACAGTTCCTCACCAGGATAAATGACGGTGACAAACTCGGTGAGAGTTTTGAGTTAAACATGAAGTAACTTCCTAGCTAGCTACATAACAACACTATCTATGTAACAGTACGAACTAATATTCAGAGACATCTGAAATGACCCCAAGTCCCAGAATCTGCTGTTTCTTATAGCTAGCTAGCCGTGTCTTTTGGAAATCAAGTCTGAGATCACTGACACAGTTGTTCTCTTGCCGTCCACAGACTTCTCGTTTGACCCTCAGGAGGACCTCACGCCACTGGAGTCGGCTCTGAGCGTTTTGGACAGCATCCGCGACGAGTTGCCGGTTCCCCAGAAAGACTTGGAGAGAGTACAGAAGTCTGTCAGAGAGATGGTGAGATCTGGCCACACTGTGTGTAGTCATTGAGTGGTCCCCTGTTGAAACCCGATACACTGTGTGTAGTCATTGATTGGTCCCCTGTTGAAACCCGATACACTGTGTGTAGTCATTGATTGGTCCCCCGTTGAAACCCGATACACTGTGTGTAGTCATTGATTGGTCCCCCGTTGAAACCCGATACACTGTGTGTAGTCATTGATTGGTCCCCTGTTGAAACCCGATACACTGTGTGTAGTCATTGATTGGTCCCCCGTTGAAACCCGATACACTGTGTGTAGTCATTGATTGGTCCCCTGTTGAAACCCGATACACTGTGTGTAGTCATTGATTGGTCCCCCGTTGAAACCCGATACACTGTCCTGATTTTCATGTCAGCCCTGTCCAACATTATAAGATGACACCGTGTACTGTGGTCAACACTATTGTGCACTGTAGTGAATTGCACAACTATTTGTCCGTTCATGTCTTCTCATTCTGGTGTAATTGTCCGTTCATGTCTTCTCATTCTGGTGTAATCGTCCGTTCATGTCTTCTCGTTCTGGTGTAATTGTCCGTTCATGTCTTCCCCGTCTCGTTCTGGTGTAATTGTCCGTTCATGTCTTCTCGTTCTGGTGTAATTGTCCGTTCATGTCTTCTCGTTCTGGTGTAACTGTCCGTTCATGTCTTCTCGTTCTGGTGTAACTGTCCGTTCATGTCTTCTCGTTCTGGTGTAATTGTCCGTTCATGTCTTCTCGTTCTGGTGTAATTGTCCGTTCATGTCTTCTCGTTCTGGTGTAATTGTCCGTTCATGTCTTCTCGTTCTGGTGTAATTGTCCGTTCATGTCTTCTCGTTCTGGTGTAATTGTCCGTTCATGTCTTCTCGTTCTGGTGTAATTGTCCGTTCATGTCTTCTCGTTCTGGTGTAATTGTCCGTTCATGTCTTCTCGTTCTGGTGTAATTGTCCGTTCATGTCTTCTCGTTCTGGTGTAATTGTCCGTTCATGTCTTCTCGTTCTGGTGTAATTGTATTCTGCCATGTTGTTCTGACATCATTATAACGGTGAACCCTGTTGTGCATCCTGACGTCATTATAACGGTGAACCCTGTTGTGTTTTTCTCTGTAGCTGGTGATTGTGTGCATTAAGAACCAGGCCTTTGACAAAGCCAAGGAGGTTTTGATGAAATACTTCCCCAAAAGCAAGGTTGGAAAGGTGAGCTAACTCCTAAACTCCCAGAGAGACGATGGCAACAATACGAACAGTACAGAGAGACATTTAGACCTGTCTGTCTGTTAACCTGAGGAACAGGACAGAGACATTTAGACCTGTTAACCTGAGGAACGGGACAGAGACATTTAGACCTGTCTGTCTGTTAACCTGAGGAACGGGACAGAGACATTTAGACCTGTCTGTCTGTTAAGGAGGGGGGGGTTAATGTCTCCAGAGGCTGATGGGGGTGGGGGGGTAATGTCTCCAGAGGCTGATGGGGGTGGGGGGGTAACGTCTCCAGAGACTGATGGGGGTGGGGGGGTAACGTCTCCAGAGACTGATGGGGGTGGGGGGGTAACGTCTCCAGAGACTGATGAGGGGGGGGTAATGTCTCCAGAGACTGATGGTGGGGGGTAATGTCTCCAGAGGATGATGGGGGGGGTAATGTCTCCAGGGGCTGGGGGGGGGAATAATGTCTCCAGGGGCTGGGGGGGAATAATGTCTCCAGAGGCTGATGCGGGGGGGTAATGTCTCCAGGGGCTGATGCGGGGGGGGGAATAATGTCTCCAGAGGCTGATGGGGGGGTTATGTGTCTTCCAGAAAGCGATCTTCCTGGGGCTGGTCAACAAGAGGAGCAGTGATCATTCAGTCCTGCAGCAGGTCACCTACCAGCAGTTTAAACAGGAGATGCTGCAGTTCTGTCAGAGCCTGTTTCCCTTCTCTCATCCTTTCCTGTCCAGGGTACGTATGGTATTACCACAGCATCAGTCTGGCTGTGTCCCCTCTCCTTCTATAGTGTAGTGTATTACCACAGCATCAGTCTGGCTGTGTCCCCTCTCCATATATAGTGTAGTGTATTACCTCAGCATCAGTCTGGCTGTGTCCCCTCTCCATATATAGTGTAGTGTATTACCACAGCATCAGTCTGGCTGTGTCCCCTCTCCATATATAGTGTAGTGTATTACCTCAGCATCAGTCTGGCTGTGTCCCCTCTCCATATATAGTGTAGTGTATTACCACAGCATCAGTCTGGCTGTGTCCCCTCTCCATATATAGTGTAGTGTATTACCTCAGCATCAGTCTGGCTGTGTCCCCTCTCCATATATAGTGTAGTGTATTACCTCAGCATCAGTCTGGCTGTGTCCCCTCTCCATATATAGTGTAGTGTATTACCACAGCATCAGTCTGGCTGTGTCCCCTCTCCATATATAGTGTAGTGTATTACCTCAGCATCAGTCTGGCTGTGTCCCCTCTCCATATATAGTGTAGTGTATTACCTCAGCATCAGTCTGGCTGTGTCCCCTCTCCATATATAGTGTAGTGTATTACCTCTCCATATATAGTGTGTTGTATTACCTCAGCATCAGTCTGGCTGTGTCCCCTCTCCATATATAGTGTAGTGTATTACCTCAGCATCAGTCTGGCTGTGTCCCCTCTCCATATATAGTGCAGTGTATTACCTCAGCATCAGTCTGGCTGTGTCCCCTCTCCATCTATAGTGTAGTGTATTACCTCTCCATATATAGTGTGTTGTATTACCTCAGCATCAGTCTGGCTGTGTCCCCTCTCCATCTATAGTGTAGTGTATTACCTCCGCATCAGTCTGGCTGTGTCCCCTCTCCATATATAGTGTAGTGTATTACCTCAGCATCAGTCTGGCTGTGTCCCCTCTCCATATATAGTGTAGTGTATTACCTCTGCATCAGTCTGGCTTGTCCCCTCTCCATATATAGTGTGTTGTATTACCTTAGCATCAGTCTGGCTGTGTCCCCTCTCCATATATAGTGTAGTGTATTACCTCAGCATCCGTCTGGCTGTGTCCCCTCTCCATATATAGTGTAGTGTATTACCTCTCCATATATAGTGTAGTGTATTACCTCATCATCAGTCTGGCTGTCCCCCCTCTCCATATATAGTGTGTTGTATTACCTCAGCATCAGTCTGGCTGTGTCCCCTCTCCATCTATAGTGTGTTGTATTACCTCAGTGAGATCTGTCTCCCTAACCCACTGTTCCGAACTGAACTGAGATCTGTCTCCCTAACCCACTGTTCCTGACCTGAACTGAGATCTGCCTCCCTAACCCACTGTTCCTAACTGAACTGAGATCTGCCTCCCTAACCCACTGTTCCTAACTGAACTGAGATTTGACTCCCTAACCCACTGTTCCTGACCTGAGATCTGCCTCCCTAACCCACTGTTCCTAACTGAACTGAGATCTGCCTCCCTAACCCACTGTTCCTAACTGAACTGAGATCTGCCTCCCTAACCCACTGTTCCTGACCTGAACTGAGATCTGCCTCCCTAACCCACTGTTCCTAACTGAACTGAGATCTGCCTCCCTAACCCACTGTTCCTGACCTGAACTGAGATCTGCCTCCCTAACCCACTGTTCCTAACTGAACTGAGATCTGACTCCCTAACCCACTGTTCCTAACTGAACTGAGATCTGTCTGTGTGAATATCAGGCTGCCAGACAGCTGGTGCTGAAGAGACAGGATGCAGAGGAAGGAGACTGTCCCACAGACCCTCAGCCAGAAGACCACCTTCTACCAGCAACAGAGGAGAAGACATCCAGACACAAACCCAGGTAGCTTATTGATCCGATGTCAATCAATCAAATACATGGACTTTAGAAAGCTCTTTTAGTTCCATTATTGTGACAACATGATTTCCAGTTACAGAGCCTAGACCCTAAAGGTCATTGGGCCCCACAGTGTGTGGATATACAGGGGGCCCCACAGTGTGTGGATATACAGGGGGCCCCACAGTGTGTGGATATACAGGGGGCCCCACAGTGTGTGGATATACAGGGGGCCCCACAGTGTGTGGATATACAGGGGGCCCCACAGTGTGTGGATATACAGGGGGCCCCACAGTGTGTGGATATACAGGGGGCCCCACAGTGTGTGGATATACAGGGGGCTCCACAGTGTGTGGATATACAGGGGGCTCCACAGTGTGTGGATATACAGGGGGCCCCACAGTGTGTGGATATACAGGGGGCCCCACAGTGTGTGGATATACAGGGGGCCCCACAGTGTGTGGATATACAGGGGGCCCCACAGTGTGTGGATATACAGGGGGCCCCACAGTGTGTGCATATACAGGGGGCTCCACAGTGTGTGGATATACAGGGGGCTCCACAGTGTGTGGATATACAGGGGGCTCCACAGTGTGTGGATATACAGGGGGCTCCACAGTGTGTGGATATACAGGGGGCTCCACAGTGTGTGGATATACAGGGGGCCCCACAGTGTGTGGATATACAGGGGGCCCCACAGTGTGTGGATATACAGGGGGCCCCACAGTGTGTGGATATACAGGGGGCCCCACAGTGTGTGCATATACAGGGGGCTCCACAGTGTGTGCATATACAGGGGGCTCCACAGTGTGTGCATATACAGGGGGCTCCACAGTGTGTGCATATACAGGGGGCTCCACAGTGTGTGCATATACAGGGGGCTCCACAGTGTGTGCATATACAGGGGGCTCCACAGTGTGTGGATATACAGGGGGCTCCACAGTGTGTGGATATACAGGGGGCCCCACAGTGTGTGGATATACAGGGGGCCCCACAGTGTGTGGATATACAGGGGGCCCCACAGTGTGTGGATATACAGGGGGCTCCCACAGTGTGTGGATATACAGGGGGCCCCACAGTGTGTGGATATACAGGGGGCCCCACAGTGTGTGGATATACAGGGGGCCCCACAGTCCCACAGAGGGACTCTCCCTCTCTCTCTCCAGGTCTCCCAGTCTAAACGGCCTCCCCCTCTCTCCCTCCAGTCTAAACTGACTCTCTCTCTCTCTCCCTCCAGTCTAAACTGTCTCTCTCTCTCCCTCCAGTCCTCACAGTCTAAACTGACTCTTCCTCTCTCTCTCCCTCCAGTCCTCAGTCTAAACTGACTCTTCCTCTCTCTCTCTCTCCAGTCCTCAGTCTAAACTGACTCTTCCTCTCTCTAGTCCTCACAGTCTAAACTGACTCTTCCTCTCTCTCTCCCTCCAGTCCTCACAGTCTAAACTGACTCTTCCTCTCTCTCTCCCTCCAGTCCTCACAGTCTAAACTGACTCTTCCTCTCTCTAGTCCTCACAGTCTAAACTGACTCTTCCACCCTCCAGTCCTCACAGTCTAAACTGACTCTTCCTCCAGTCCTCTCTATCTAAACTGACTCTCTCTCTCTCCCTCCAGTCCTCCCAGTCTAAACTGACTCTCTCTCTCTCCCTCCAGGCCTCCCAGTCTAAACTGACTCTCTCTCTCTCTCTCCCTCCAGGCCTCCCAGTCTAAACTGACTCTCTCCCTCCAGTCCTTCCAGTCTAAACTGACCCTCTCTCTCTCTCCCTCCAGTCCTCCCAGTCTAAACTGCCTCCCCCTCTCTCTCCCTCCAGTCTTCCCAGTCTAAACTGACGCTCTCTCCCTCCAGTCCTTCCAGTCTAAACTGACTCTCTCTCCCTCCAGTCCTTCCTGTCTAAACTGACTCTCTCTCCCTCCAGTCCTCCCAGTCTAAACTGCCTGACCCTTTCTCTCTCTCCCTCCAGTCCTCCCAGTCTAAACTGCCTGACCCTCTCTCTCTCTCCCTCCAGTCCTCCCAGTCTAAACTGCCTCCCCCTCTCTCTCCCTCCAGTCCTCCCAGTCTAAACTGCCTCCCCCTCTCTCTCCCTCCAGTCTAAACTGCCTCCCCCTCTCTCTACCTCCAGTCTAAACTGCCTCCCCCTCTCTCTCCCTCCAGTCTAAACTGCCTCCCCCTCTCTCTCCCTCCAGTCTAAACTGCCTCCCCCTCTCTCTCCCTCCAGTCTAAACTGCCTCCCCCTCTCTCTCCCTCCAGTCTAAACTGCCTCCCCCTCTCTCTCCCTCCAGTCTAAACTGCCTCCCCCTCTCTCCCTCCAGTCCTCCCAGTCTAAACTGCCTCCCCCTCTCTCTCCCCCCAGTCCTCCCAGTCCTCCCCCTCTCTCTCCCCCCAGTCCTCCCAGTCTAAACTGCCTACCCCTCTCTCTCCCTCCAGTCCTCCCAGTCTAAACTGCCTCCCCCTCTCTCTCCCTCCAGTCCTCCCCCCGGTGGCGTCCTGCTGACCCGCAGCCAGCTGATGGCCGTTTATACAGCCCTGGCCGAGGAGCTGAGGGAGCCCATGACCTTTGCCGAGCTGGAGGAGGAGGTGGAAAGGGAGGTGATGGAGGAGAACGCAGGAAAAGGAGGTGCTGCTGTGGACCAAGAGGAACCTCTCCTGCACCTCTCTGAAAGCCCCAGGTTGTCAATCAAATCACTACCCTGCTGCTTCAGGGCCTATGGTAGCCTGGGAACCAGTCATATCACTACCCTGCTGCTTCCTGTCCTATGGGAGCCTGGGAACCAGTCATATCACTACCCTGCTGCTTCCTGTCCTACCAGTCATATCACTACCCTATGGGAGCCTGGGTACCAGTCTGTTTGTCTATTGTTCCACTCCTTGTCATCCCAAACAGAGTGTATTTCTCCAGGCTGGTCCTATGGACTGTTCTGCTCCCCAGTTTGTCTGTAGTTTTAATGTTGTTGATGTTGTGTCCACTGTGTGTTTGTCTCTTTTAATTGTTAAAGTGTATTGGGAGTGACCCCTGGTAACATTGAATCTGACATGACCCCAGGCAGGGCTCAGACGCTGTGTTGGAGCAGGACGTCCCCAGGTCCCAGAGAGAGTCCGACAGTCCAATGGAGGCTTCCCCTGCTGACCTGGTTCCCCCTGCTGACCTGGTTCCCCCTGCTGACCTGGTTCCCCCTGCTGGCCTGGCACCCCCTGCTGGCCTGGCACCAGGCCCCCAGTGGAAGAGCCGAGGCTGGCCTCATACCATAGCCAGGCTGGTTATGGAGCCAGACAGCCAGGTGAGAGAAGAGAGCGAACCAGCAGGGTTGAGGTTTTAATGTCTGTTTTCCTGTGAGTTGTTAATTAACAACACTGTCATCTCAGATTTTCAAAATATGCTTCTCAACCATAGCAAAACAAGCATTTGTGTAACAGTATTGATAGCCTAGCATAGCATTTAGCGTAGCATTTAGCGTAGCATTTAGCGTAGCATTTAGCGTTAGCATTCAGCAGGCAACATTTTCACAAAAACCAGAAAAGCATTCAAATAAAATCATTTACCTTTGAAGAACTTCGGATGTTTTCAATGAGGAGACTCTCAGTTGGATAGCAAATGTTCAGTTTTTCCTGAAAGATTATTTGTTTAGGACAAATCGCTCCGTTTTCTGCGTCACGTTTAGCTACGAAAAAAACCTGTATCCAGGATTGTGTAAATCTATCCGTAAGCTCATTAGCATAACGCAACGTTAACTAGTCATCAAATGAAATTAATATGCTAGCTCTCAAGCTTAGCCTTTTGTTAACAACACTGTCATCTCAGATTTTCTAAATATGCTTCTCAACCATAGCAAAACAAGCATTTGTGTAACAGTATTGATAGCCTAGCATAGCATTAAGCCTAGCATTCAGCAGGCAACATTTTCACAAAAAACAGAAAAGCATTCAAATAAAATCATTTACATTGACGAGACTCTCAGTTAGGTAGCAAATGTTCAGTTTTTACAAAAATATTATTTGTGTTGACAAATCGCTCCGTTTTCTTCATCACGTTTGGATAAGAAAGAAAATGAAAATTAAGTCATTAAAACGCGAACTTTTTTCCAAATTAACTCATATAATGTCGACAGAAACAGGGCAAACGATGTTTAGAATCAATACTCAAGGTGTTTTTCACATATCTATCGATGATAAATCATTCGTGGCAGTTGACTTTCTCTTCTGAAGAAATGGAACCTAGAGATTACGCAATAATTTAGACAAAGGACACCGGGCGGACAACCCTGGTAAATGTAGTCTCTTATGGCCAATCTTCCAATGATATGCCTACAAATACGTCACAATGCTGCAGACACCTTGGGCAAACGGCAGAAAGGGCAGGCTCATTCCTGGCGCATTCACAGCCATATAAGGAGACAATGGAAAACAGAGCCTCAAAAATTCTGCTCATTTCCTGGTTGAAGTTTCATCTTGGTTTCGCCTGTAGCATGAGTTCTGTGGCACTCAGAGATAATATCTTTGCAGTTTTGGAACCTTAGAGTGTTTTCTTTCCAAAGCTGTTATATTATATGCAGTCGAGCATCTTGGTGTGTAGGACTCATTACCTCATATTATAACCCTGGTGTGAAGGACTCATTACCTCATATTATAACCCTGGTGTGTAGGACTCATTACCTCATATTATAACCCTGGTGTGTAGGACTCATTACCTCATATTATAACCCTGGTGTGTAGGACTCATTGCCTCATATTATAACCCTGGTGTGTAGGACTCATTACCTCATATTATAACCCTGGTGTGTAGGACTCATTGCCTCATATTATAACCCTGGTGTGTAGGACTCATTACCTCATATTATAACCCTGGTGTGTAGGACTCATTACCTCATATTATAACCCTGGTGTGTAGGACTCATTACCTCATATTATAACCCTGGTGTGTAGGACTCATTACCTCATATTATAACCCTGGTGTGTAGGACTCATTGCCTCATATTATAACCCTGGTGTGTAGGACTCATTACCTCATATTATAACCCTGGTGTGTAGGACTCATTACCTCATATTATAACCCTGGTGTGTAGGACTCATTACCTCATATTATAACCCTGGTGTGTAGGACTCATTACCTCATATTATAACTCTGGTGTGTAGGACTCATTACCTCATATTATAACCCTGGTGTGTAGGACTCATTACCTCATATTATAACTCTGGTGTGTAGGACTCATTACCTCATATTATAACCCTGGTGTGTAGGACTCATTACCTCATATTATAACCCTGGTGTGTAGGACTCATTACCTCATATTATAACCCTGGTGTGTAGGACTCATTACCTCATATTATAACCCTGGTGTGTAGGACTCATTACCTCATATTATAACTCTGGTGTGTAAGGACTCATTACCTCATATTATAACTCTGGTGTGTAGGACTCATTGCCTCATATTATAACCCTGGTGTGTAGGACTCATTACCTCATATTATAACCCTGGTGTGTAGGACTCATTACCTCATATTATAACCCTGGTGTGTAGGACTCATTACCTCATATTATAACCCTGGTGTGTAGGACTCATTACCTCATATTATAACCCTGGTGTGTAGGACTCATTACCTCATATTATAACCCTGGTGTGTAGGACTCATTACCTCATTATAACCCTGGTGTGTAGGACTCATTACCTCATATTATAACCCTGGTGTGTAGGACTCATTACCTCATATTATAACCCTGGTGTGTAGGACTCATTACCTCATATTATAACCCTGGTGTGTAGGACTCATTACCTCATATTATAACCCTGGTGTGTAGGACTCATTACCTCATATTATAACCCTGGTGTGTAGGACTCATTACCTCATATTATAACCCTGGTGTGTAGGACTCATTACCTCATATTATAACCCTGGTGTGTAGGACTCATTACCTCATATTATAACTCTGGTGTGTAAGGACTCATTACCTCATATTATAACTCTGGTGTGAAGGACTCATTACCTCATATTATAGCCCTGGTGTGTAGGACTCATTACCTCATATTATAACCCTGGTGTGTAGGACTCATTACCTCATATTATAACTCTGGTGTGTAGGACTCATTACCTCATATTATAACTCTGGTGTGAAGGACTCATTACCTCATATTATAACCCTGGTGTGAAGGACTCATTACCTCATATTATAACCCTGGTGTGTAGGACTCATTACCTCATATTATAACCCTGGTGTGTAGGACTCATTACCTCATATTATAACCCTGGTGTGTAGGACTCATTACCTCATATTATAACCCTGGTGTGTAGGACTCATTACCTCATATTATAACTCTGGTGTGAAGGACTCATTACCTCATATTATAGCCCTGGTGTGTAGGACTCATTACCTCATATTATAACCCTGGTGTGTAGGACTCATTACCTCATATTATAACTCTGGTGTGTAGGACTCATTACCTCATATTATAACTCTGGTGTGAAGGACTCATTACCTCATATTATAACCCTGGTGTGAAGGACTCATTACCTCATATTATAACCCTGGTGTGTAGGACTCATTGCCTCATATTATAACCCTGGTGTGTAGGACTCATTGCCTCATATTATAACCCTGGTGTGTAGGACTCATTACCTCATATTATAACCCTGGTGTGTAGGACTCATTACCTCATATTATAACCCTGGTGTGTAGGACTCATTACCTCATATTATAACCCTGGTGTGTAGGACTCATTACCTCATATTATAACCCTGGTGTGCAGGATTCTACGGCCTCTCGAGAATCAGTATCCAACGGGGAGGAGTCAGTCAGCCGGGGGGACCCACTAAGCTCCGCCTCCACCTACAGCCCACCAACACGGAAGTATCGAAAACGACGAGCCGGCAGGATAACCGAAGAGTAAGTCAGGAACAACAAGGACGTCCCTGCATGTAGTATTGTGTTAAAGGAAGCACCTTTTTTTTTAAACTGTCTCTTTAACACGTTTCTAACGAGGGACACGAGTTGACGAAGGGAAGTGGACTGAAAGGGAGAGGAGGGGACTACCTGACCTTGTCCAATAAGAAACGCTTGCAAATCGTTTTGCTATGGTGTGCCCTAATGAATACAACCTCTGTCTGACTCAGGACCTCGTCTGACCCTGAGGAGGATGTGTGTATTCTGGAAAACACCCCTGAGCAGAGAGGCTCCGCACCCACCCCCCAGAGATGCTCCGCACCCACCCCCCAGAGAGGATCTTCACATAAGAGAATCCCTACCCCCACCCCCCAGACAAGCCCCACCCCCCAGAGAAGCCCCACCCCCCAGAGAAGCCCCACCCCCCAGAGAAGCCCCACCCCCCAGAGAAGCTCCACCCCCCAGACAAGCGCCACCCCTCAGAAGACCTCCACCAGTAAAAAGGGACCTGATCTGAAGTGGTATGTCGAACTATATAGTAGAGTATCATTCTGTCTTCTCCCTTCTGATGTGATTGTAGGAGACATACAGTTGAAGTCAGAAGTTTACATACACCTTAGTCTAATACATTTAAACCCAGTTTTTCACAATTCCTGACATTCAATCTTAGTAAAAATTCCTTGTTTTAGGTCAGTTAGGATCACCACTTTATTTTAAGAATGTGAAATGTCAGAATAATAGTAGAGAATGATTTATTTCAGCTTTCATTACTTTCAGCATATTTCCAGTGGGTCAGAAGTTTACATACACTTCATTAGTATTTGGTAGCATTGCCTTTAAATTGTTTAACTTGGGTCAAATGGTTTGGGTAGCTTTCCACAACCTTCCCACAATAAGTTGGGTGAATTTTGGCCTATTTCCTCCTGACAGAGCTGGTGTAACTGAGTCAGGTTTGTAGGCCTCCTTGCTCGCACAAGATTTTTCAGTTCTGTCCACAAATTTTCAATAGGGTTGAGGTCAGGGCTTTGTGATGGCCACTCCAATACCTTGACTTTGTTGTCCTTAAGCCATTTTGCCACAACTTTGGAAGTATGCTTGGGGTCATTGTCCATTTGGAAGACCCATTTGCGACCAAGCTTTAACTTCCTGACTGATGTCCTGAGATTTTGCTTCAATATATCCACATCATTTTCCCTCCTCATGATGCCGTCTATTTTGTGAAGTGCACCAGTCCTTCCTGCAACAAAGCACCGCCACAACATGATGCTGCCACCCCCGCGCTTCACGGTTGGGATGGTGTTCTTCAGCTTGCAAGCCTCCCCTTTTTCCTCCAAACATAACGATGGTCATTATGGCCAAACCAGTTCTATTTTTCTTTCATCAGACCAGAGGACATTTCTCCAAAAAGTACGATCTTTATCCCCATGTGCAGTTACAAACCGTAGTCTGGCTTTTTTATGGTGGTTTTGGAGCAGTGGCTTCTTCCTTGCTGAGCGGCCTTTCAGGTTATATCGATATAAGACTCGTTTTACTGTGGATATAGATACTTTTGTACCTGTTTCCTCCAGCATCTTCACAAGGTCCTTTGCTGCTGTTCTTGGTTTGATTTGCTCTTTTCACACCAAAGTACGTTCATCTCTAGGAGACAGAACGCATCTCCTTCCTGAGCGGTATGACGGCTGCGTGGTCCCATGGTGTTTATGCTTGCGTACTTTTGTTAGTACAGATGAACGTGGTACCTTCAGGCGAGTAGATCTTGGCTGATATCTTTTGATTTTCCCATGATGTCAAGCAAAGAGACACTGAGTTTGAAGGTAGGCCTTGAAATACATCCACAGGTACACCTCCAATTGGCTGAAATGATGTCAATTAGCCTATCAGAAGCTTCTAAAGCCATGACATCTTCTGGAATATTCCAAGCTGTTTAAAGGCCCAGTCAACTCAGTGTATGTAAACTCCTGTCCCACTGGAATTGTGATACAGTGAAATAATCTGTAAACCATCGTTGGAAAAATGACTTGTCACATAAAGTAGATGTCCTAACCGACTTGCCAAAACTATAGTTTGTGGAGTGGTTGAAAAACAAGTTTTAATGACTCCAACCTGAGTGTATGGTAACTTCTGACTGAATGGTTATGTATTTCAGCCATAGAGGATGATGTTGAAGATCACAACTGATCGACTTTCTCTCTTTTATAATGGTGATGTCATCTGCAGGAAGCAGCTATTCAGTGTTGCTAAGGAATCCAAGGATAGGTGGAGTGATGAAGAGGATTTATTTGACTCTCCTCACAAAGACAGTAATTATGACGATCAACAATTATGATTCAAAACAATAATGTTTATTACTAGTGATTTACTATGGCGTTCTGACATCTGTCTTTGTTTAGGTTCTGAGGACAACGCCAGTACTACCGGAGGAGGCAGGAAGAGGGTGAGTTTAGGTTCTGGAGAAAGTACTACTGGAGGAGGCAGGAAGAGGGTGAGTTTAGGTTCTGGATACAACAGAACTATCGAAGGAGATAGGAAGAGGGTGAGTTTAGGTTCTGGAGACAGAACTATGTTAACGCTAAGTATTGTCCCCTACAGTGTGTTTACTATGTTAACCCTAAGTGTTGTCCCCTGCAGTGTGTTTACTATGTTTACCCTAAGTGTTGTCCCCTGCAGTGTGTTTACTATGTTTACCCTAAGTGTTGTCCCCTGCAGTGTGTTTACTATGTTTACCCTAAGTGTTGTCCCCTGCAGTGTGTTTACTATGTTTACCCTAAGTGTTGTCCCCTGCAGTGTGTTTACTATGTTAACCCTAAGTGTTGTCCCCTACAGTGTGTTAACCCTAAGTGTTGTCCCCTACAGTGTGTTTACCATGTTAACCCAAAGTGTTGTCCCCTACAGTGTGTTAACCCTAAGTGTTGTCTCCTACAGTGTGTTTACTATGTTAACCCTAAGTGTTGTCCCCTGCAGTGTGTTTACTATGTTAACCCTAAGTGTTGTCCCCTACAGTGTGTTTACCCTAAGTGTTGTCCCCTACAGTGTGTTTACTATGTTAACCCTAAGTGTTGTCCCCTGCAGTGTGTTTACTATGTTAACCCTAAGTGTTGTCCCCTACAGTGTGTTAACCCTAAGTGTTGTCCCCTACAGTGTGTTAACCCTAAGTGTTGTCCCCTACAGTGTGTTTACCCTAAGTGTTGTCCCCTACAGTGTGTTTACCCTAAGTGTTGTCCCCTACAGTGTGTTTACCCTAAGTGTTGTCCCCTACAGTGTGTTAACCCTAAGTGTTGTCCCCTACAGTGTGTTTACCCTAAGTGTTGTCCCCTACAGTGTGTTTACCCTAGGTGTTGTCCCCTACAGTGTGTTTACCCTAAGTGTTGTCCCCTACAGTGTGTTTACTATGTTAACCCTAAGTGTTGTCCCCTGCAGTGTGTTTACTATGTTAACCCTAAGTGTTGTCCCCTACAGTGTGTTTACTATGTTAACCCTAAGTGTTGTCCCCTACAGTGTGTTTACTATGTTAACCCTAAGTGTTGTCCCCTGCACTGTTTACCCTAAGTGTTGTCCCCTGCAGTGTGTTAACCCTAAGTGTTGTCCCCTACAGTGTGTTAACCCTAAGTGTTGTCCCCTACAGTGTGTTTACTATGTTAACCCTAAGTGTTGTCCCCTGCAGTGTGTTTACTATGTTAACCCTAAGTTTTGTCCCCTACAGTGTGTTAACCCTAAGTGTTGTCCCCTGCAGTGTGTTACCCCTAAGTGTTGTCCCCTGCAGTGTGTTAACCCTAAGTGTTGTCCCCTGCGGTGTGTTAACCCTAAGTGTTGTCCCCTACAGTGTGTTTACTATACCTTGCGTGTTCTGTTGTGGCCCTCCTGTAGATGTGGACAGCAGAGGAGACGGAGTGGGTGAAGGAGGGAGTGAGGCGCTACGGAGAGGGGAACTGGTCCAGAGTAAAGTCCTCTTTCCCCTTCTTGGGCCGAACCGCCGTGAACATCAAGGATCGGTGGAGAACCATGAAGAAACTCAAGTTGGTCTGAGGGGACCAAAGAGTCGAGGGACTAACTTGTCCAATAAGAAATTATATTTTCCGTTTACATTTGCTACGGTGTGCAGTAACGAATTCGAACGCTGGAGGGCCTCGGAGCTACGCAAGACAATGATGACGTTATCCAGTTGTGAGAATGGATGTTAGACGTTTCCTTTCCACAAAGGATACATGTTTGCCCGTCGCACATCTGTCAACAGGAAGCTGAAGATGGGCAGAGGGCCTTTGGACTAAGATACATGTTGATTCTGCCATTTTGTTTTAGACATGTTTATAGAAGTATTTTATCACTTGTCTTTCTTGGTAAAATAAAGACTTCTCTTCTACTGACTGGCCTAACGTAACGGTTACCACAGGACTGGCTTCTACTGACTGGCCTAACGGTTACCACAGGACTGGTTTCTACTGACTGGCCTAACGGTTACCACAGGACTGGTTTCTACTGACTGGCCTCACGGTTACCACAGGACTGGTTTCTACTGACTGGCCTAACGGTTACCACAGGACTGGCTTGGTTTCTACTGACTGGCCTAACGGTTACCACAGGACTGGCTTCTACTGACTGGCCTAACGGTTACCACAGGACTGGCCTAACAGGACTGGTTTCTACTGACTGGCCTAACGGTTACCACAGGACTGGTTTCTAGTGACTGGCCTAACAGGACTGGCTTCTACTGACTGGCCTAACGGTTACCACAGGACTGGCCTAACGGTTACCACAGGACCGGCCTAACGGTTACCACAGGACTGACCGGCCTAACGGTTACCACAGGACCGGCCAGCTTACAGCATTGAGTTTACAGGAAAGAGCAGTGTATAACAGGAAATACATGCTATATTTAAGTTAGTAACAGATCCAAAATTTTTCATTTTGTTGGGAGGAGAAAAACATTTCAGTATATCAAAAGTTTTGATTTTATGCTGATGGAATTAACTGCTTAAACCAGAGAACCATACAGATTATGAATATTACATCAAACCTCATTCAATTTACAAAAACATTTAGATTGGCTGAGTGATATACATTCATAATTCATAGTGACAGATGTTGGTAGATGAATGTAAATCACTCAGCCATAGTGACAGGGATGTTGGTAGCTGAATGTAAATCACTCAGCCATAGTGACAGGGATGTTGGTAGATGAATGTAAATCACTCAGCCATAGTGACAGGGATGTTGGGTAGATGAATGTAAATCACTCAGCCATAGTGACAGGGATGTTGGTAGATGAATGTAAATCACTCAGTCATAGTGACAGGGATGTTGGTAGATGAATGTAAATCACTCAGCCATAGTGACAGGGATGTTGGTAGCTGAATGTAAATCACTCAGTCATAGTGACAGGGATGTTGGGTAGCTGAATGTAAATCACTCAGCCATAGTGACAGGGATGTTGGTAGATGAATGTAAATCACTCAGCCATAGTGACAGGGATGTTGGTAGCTGAATGTAAATCACTCAGCCATAGTGACAGGGATGTTGGTAGATGAATGTAAATCACTCAGCCATAGTGACAGGGATGTTGGTAGCTGAATGTAAATCACTCAGCCATAGTGACAGGGATGTTGGTAGCTGAATGTAAATCACTCAGCCATAGTGACAGGGATGTTGGTAGCTGAATGTAAATCACTCAGCCATAGTGACAGGGATGTTGGTAGCTGAATGTAAATCACTCAGCCATAGTGACAGGGATGTTGGTAGCTGAATGTAAATCACTCAGCCATAGTGACAGGGATGTTGGTAGCTGAATGTAAATCACTCAGCCATAGTGACAGGGATGTTGGTAGCTGAATGTAAATCACTCAGCCATAGTGACAGGGATGTTGGTAGATGAATGTAAATCACTCAGCCATAGTGACAGGGATGTTGGTAGCTGAATGTAAATCACTCAGCCATAGTGACAGGGATGTTGGTAGCTGAATGTAAATCACTCAGTCATAGTGACAGGGATGTTGGTAGCTGAATGTAAATCACTCAGCCATAGTGACAGGGATGTTGGGTAGCTGAATGTAAATCACTCAGCCATAGTGACAGGGATGTTGGTAGATGAATGTAAATCACTCAGCCATAGTGACAGGGATGTTGGTAGCTGAATGTAAATCACTCAGCCATAGTGACAGGGATGTTGGTAGCTGAATGTAAATCACTCAGCCATAGTGACAGGGATGTTGGTAGCTGAATGTAAATCACTCAGCCATAGTGACAGGGATGTTGGTAGATGAATGTAAATCACTCAGCCATAGTGACAGGGATGTTGGTAGATGAATGTAAATCACTCAGCCATAGTGACAGGGATGTTGGTAGCTGAATGTAAATCACTCAGTCATAGTGACAGGGATGTTGGTAGCTGAATGTAAATCACTCAGCCATAGTGACAGGGATGTTGGGTAGCTGAATGTAAATCACTCAGCCATAGTGACAGGGATGTTGGTAGATGAATGTAAATCACTCAGCCATAGTGACAGGGATGTTGGTAGCTGAATGTAAATCACTCAGCCATAGTGACAGGGATGTTGGTAGCTGAATGTAAATCACTCAGCCATAGTGACAGGGATGTTGGTAGCTGAATGTAAATCACTCAGCCATAGTGACAGGGATGTTGGTAGATGAATGTAAATCACTCAGCCATAGTGACAGGGATGTTGGTAGCTGAATGTAAATCACTCAGCCATAGTGACAGGGATGTTGGTAGCTGAATGTAAATCACTCAGCCATAGTGACAGGGATGTTGGGTAGCTGAATGTAAATCACTCAGCCATAGTGACAGGGATGTTGGGTAGATGAATGTAAATCACTCAGCCATAGTGACAGGGATGTTGGTAGATGAATGTAAATCACTCAGCCATAGTGACAGGGATGTTGGTAGATGAATGTAAATCACTCAGCCATAGTGACAGGGATGTTGGTAGCTGAATGTAAATCACTCAGCCATAGTGACAGGGATGTTGGTAGCTGAATGTAAATCACTCAGCCATAGTGACAGGGATGTTGGTAGCTGAATGTAAATCACTCAGCCATAGTGACAGGGATGTTGGGTAGCTGAATGTAAATCACTCAGCCATAGTGACAGGGATGTTGGTAGCTGAATGTAAATCACTCAGCCATAGTGACAGGGATGTTGGTAGATGAATGTAAATCACTCAGCCATAGTGACAGGGATGTTGGTAGATGAATGTAAATCACTCAGCCATAGTGACAGGGATGTTGGTAGATGAATGTAAATCACTCAGCCATAGTGACAGGGATGTTGGTAGATGAATGTAAATCACTCAGCCATAGTGACAGGGATGTTGGTAGCTGAATGTAAATCACTCAGCCATAGCGACAGGGATGTTGGGTAGATGAATGTAAATCACTCAGCCATAGTGACAGGGATGTTGGGTAGCTGAATGTAAATCACTCAGCCATAGTGACAGGGATGTTGGTAGATGAATGTAAATCACTCAGCCATAGTGACAGGGATGTTGGTAGATGAATGTAAATCACTCAGCCATAGTGACAGGGATGTTGGGTAGATGAATGTAAATCACTCAGCCATAGTGACAGGGATGTTGGTAGCTGAATGTAAATCACTCAGCCATAGTGACAGGGATGTTGGTAGATGAATGTAAATCACTCAGCCATAGTGACAGGGATGTTGGTAGATGAATGTAAATCACTAAGCCATAGTGACAGGGATGTTGGTAGCTGAATGTAAATCACTCAGCCATAGTGACAGGGATGTTGGTAGCTGAATGTAAATCACTCAGCCATAGTGACAGGGATGTTGGTAGATGAATGTAAATCACTCAGCCATAGTGACAGGGATGTTGGTAGATGAATGTAAATCACTCAGCCATAGTGACAGGGATGTTGGTAGATGAATGTAAATCACTCAGCCATAGTGACAGGGATGTTGGTAGCTGAATGTAAATCACTCAGCCATAGCGACAGGGATGTTGGGTAGATGAATGTAAATCACTCAGCCATAGTGACAGGGATGTTGGGTAGATGAATGTAAATCACTCAGCCATAGTGACAGGGATGTTGGTAGATGAATGTAAATCACTCAGCCATAGTGACAGGGATGTTGGTAGATGAATGTAAATCACTCAGCCATAGTGACAGGGATGTTGGTAGATGAATGTAAATCACTCAGCCATAGTGACAGGGATGTTGGTAGATGAATGTAAATCACTCAGCCATAGTGACAGGGATGTTGGTAGATGAATGTAAATCACTCAGCCATAGTGACAGGGATGTTGGGTAGATGAATGTAAATCACTCAGCCATAGTGACAGGGATGTTGGTAGCTGACAGCCTGATGAAACTATCCAGACAGTCATTGGCCCCTTGGTAAATTAGAGGGAAATACACAATCATATCCTGAAGACCAGGGTCTCCCCAAACCTCTCAGGGACCATCAGACGTGTCACATAGCTGTACCTCCCAACCCTCTAGGGTGGTCCCCGAGGAGAGGAAGTACCACTGTATAATTGATAGTCCAGTTTGTAGGGTGGTCCCCGAGGAGAGGAAGTACCACTGTATAATTGATAGTCCAGTTTGACGACTCCTTATGTGAGCGTGTCCTCAGACCTGATGAACTCTCCGATGTCTGCCTGGTGGAACACAACGATGGACAAGGGGTCCACTCTTCTGCACTCCTGGGTGGACTTGGCTGCCACTCCAAAACCCTGCAGGAAGACCAGAGGGGCGTGTTCAGTTGGGTTCAAACCTGCACGTCACGGTTACCTAGGAGTTACTATGGTTACTGGTGCTTTAGATATTAGCTTTTCTGAAAGGTCAAGCGATCACTATCCAAAAGAGATGTAGAACTGACAGTATGGGTCAGTTTACCACAGATTAAGTCTAGTCCTTGACCAAAAAGCCTTTTTAATGGAGATTCTCCATTAGTCTGACTAGTTAACCTCTGGGAAAGCTGCCCTATGTGTTGATTGAATAATGACTGGAGTGATTGGATAATGACTGGAGGGAGGGCTATGTGTTGACTGAATTGATTGGATAATGACTGAAGGGAGGGCTATATGTTGACTGAATTGATTGGATAATGACTGAAGGGAGGGCTACATGTTGACTGAAGTGATTGGATAATGACTGAAGGGAGGGCTACATGTTGACTGATTTGATAATGACTAAAGGGAGGGCTACATGTTGACTGATTTGATAATGACTGAAGGGAGGGCTACATGTTGACTGATTTGATAATGACTGAAGGGAGGGCTACATGTTGACTGATTTGATAATGACCAAAGGGAGGGCTACATGTTGACTGATTTGATAATGACCAAAGGGAGGGCTACATGTTGACTGATTTGATTGGATAATGACTGAAGGGAGGGCTATATGTTGACTGAATTGATTGGATAATGACTGGAGGGAGGGCTATATGTTGACTGAATTGATTGGATGACTGAAGGGAGGGCTATATGTTGACTGAATTGATTGGATAATGACTGAAGGGAGGGCTACATGTTGACTGAAGGGAGGGCTACATGTTGACTGATTTGATAATGACTGAAGGGGGGGCTACATGTTGACTGATTTGATAATGACTGAAGGGAGGGCTACATGTTGACTGATTTGATAATGACTAAAGGGAGGGCTACATGTTGACTGATTTGATAATGACTGGAGGGAGGGCTACATGTTGACTGAAGTGATTGGATAATGTACAGTATGAAGAGGGAGGGCCAACTCACCAGCGGTACGTCTGCCATGGAATACACCACCACACCCTGGTATTGGTTGGTGTTCTCTGTGATCCTCCCCAGACCAGACTTCAACACATGGTTCCCATAGAGGAAGGACTGCTCCTGCCCGGGCTTAACCCACACCTTGAACTGATCACACAGAGGGTTCAGTTACTCAGACCATAGCTCCATTATTACAGGACTACCAATGTCTTAACTGAGATCCTGTCGGTTGAGAGAGAGATTGATGTTCATTTTAAAGCTTACGCAAATATGATTATCGAACTAAACCTCTAGTCTACCTTCTACCATGGCTGTGGTTATCATTATACACAGTGACATGTGAGAGGTCAGAGGGCCTCCACTTCCTGCTTCTGGTTTACCTTCTAACATGACTGTGGTTATCATTATACACAGTGAGAGGTCAGAGGGCCTCCACTTCCTGCTTCTGGTTTACCTTCTAACATGACTGTGGTTATCATTATACACAGTGAGAGGTCAGGGGGCCTCCACTTCCTGCTTCTGTTTTACCTTCTAACATGACTGTGGTTATCATTATACACAGTGAGAGGTCAGAGGGCCTCCACTTCCTGCTTCTGGTTTACCTTCTAACATGACTGTGGTTATCATTATACACAGTGAGAGGTCAGGGGGCCTCCACTTCCTGCTTCTGGTTTACCTTGGCATATGGTGCCAGAAAGTCCAGTGCTGTGATGTGCAGGCGGAACTTAATGGTCTTGGTGAACTTCCCAAAGCAGGTGCCCACCGACACCAATTTATCACGGGAGATGTTGGTAGCCAACTTCAGAATTGTCTCACTGATACAAAAAAAAGTGGAAATAAGACAATATCTTAACTACCCAAAGAGATGATCATGAAGTAACCTGCTTTACAATATCCATAGGTAATATTTAACAATAACAGCAGCTCTGTAGCGTCGTTTACCTGATGTAATATACACGGTCATTGTGAAGTCTGAAGCAATATGTCCCATCGGGTCGATCCACCAGGTGTTTGATGTTCTCACCAATGCTGTGGACAGACAAGAGGAAGGTGTCACACATTGTCAATGTAGATTAAGAGAATTTCAGACCATTTCAAATCACGTGTCATCTACACAGACGACGTATTAGCCAGCTTGCTGAGAAGCATAACTAGGTGCAGGTTAAAGACTGTCATCATGAGCATAGCACCAAAGAGACTGGATATAGACTGGTGTTTATCAACCCTGTGCACTAACTAGCAGGCAAAACTACACGAGTTTGGTTGATCAAGCATGGAGCGAGTCTGAACAGCCCATAACAGTTTCAAAATAACGTCAACCTCGTCTTTCAAGATCACATGTCAATACTCACTATTTGGAGAGTTTCTCAAACATCGTTTTTGTCTCGTCGTCTGTTAAAGGCCTCATTTTGCTAAAGGATTCGCTAATTTCCTTACAATATTGTGCCCACTGAATGTAGCTTGATAAACGCTACAGCGTGGGGATAGTGAGCGGAAATTCATGTGCAGGAAAACGGAAGTGGATGTAATAGTGACGTCAAAATCATGCGCCTGTTGATGTTGTGCTCTTGCGTTTACGAGCGACTAGAATTTTAGCTAAATTGCGAATTAAATTGCCATTTAAAAGACATCAGACGCTCGTATTGTATTTTAACGAGCTGTTTCGGTACTCCCGTGTAAAGGCTGGAAATAGGAGGTAAGACTAACATTCAGATGAAGTGTTGAAGTGACAGCTTTCCAATATGACAGCTGTGGACGTGGAAGATGAGAGTATTCTGGCGTCAATATTTAAAGACAGCTTTCCAGACAACTGGAGAGACAACCCCGACTTCGCAGCCTACTTGTCCGAGCTCAGTTCGTATGGCGTGGAGAAATTAAACCGTGAACCGGAGCGGTTGGCGGAGGAGAGGGCGCAGATACTGCAGCAGACCCGGGAGCTCGCCTTCTCCAACTACAAGACGTTCATCCGCACCGCGGACTGCACCGAGGAGATTTACCGCGACTTTGGCCGTGTGGAAAGCAGTGTTTCCAAACTCCTCGACAAGTTGCCCAGCTTCGGGGAAAAATGCAGGTTAGTGGTAAAAGTTAGACAATTACTCTCTGTCGTTTTGACATGTCTTTTTTTTTTAGGCAAGTCAGTTAAGAATAAATTCTTATTTTCAATGACGGTGGGTTAACTGCCTGTTCAGGGGCAGAACGACAGATTTGTACCTTGTCAGCTCGGGAGTTTGAACTTGCAACCTTCAGGTTACTAGTCCACCGCTCTAATGGGGGATTCTGTCAGGGGGGAGATTTTCGGCACAACACCGGCAAACCGTGCCAACATATCCTCCAAACACCGGTTTCGTGGGCATTATCACTTCTATACAACATATTCAAATCATATTTTCAGAAAACTGTATTTTAATGAATTTATTTATACTATTTCATCCTTCCACAATATAAAGTCCCGACACATCTAGGGTTGTTACCCAGCTGGCTGGTCGTTTATTCTATCAGCTCGGCCAATTCGCGGCCAGAATAACAACAACGTTTCTGCATTTGTTTAATCTGTTATCCATAATAATGATCTAATGAGGCGTGATTTCACCTGACATAGAAAATATGTTCTCTGGTCAGGACACTGTTGTTCAGAGGAGCTAGTCAACAACACATCTAACACAATCACCTCAAACTGAAGCTGGAAAGACTGAAAAGGAGATGTACCAAATTTTGTTTGACCTATTTTCTGTTGATAGTTCTTTGTATAACGTTATATCCATAAACATGATCCTGATTCATTATTTCAACTGGCTGAGAAAAGCTGCCTGTCTCATCCCATAAGGCATAAACAAATCTCCTCTGTTGAAAACTAAGTGTTAGTCTAAAACAAACATGAGATAATGTCTCTTTTTATATATCAAGGCTCACGTCTATCTAGAACAAACAGACTGGTACCGGGCTCACGTCTATCTAGAACAAACAGACTGGTACCGGGCTCACGTCTATCTAGAACAAACAGACTGGTACCGGGCTCACGTCTATCTAGAACAAACAGACTGGTACCGGGCTCACGTCTATCTAGAACAAACAGACTGGTACCGGGCTCACGTCTATCTAGAACAAACAGACTGGTACCGGGCTCACGTCTATCTAGAACAAACAGACTGGTACCGGGCTCACGTCTATCTAGAACAAACAGACTGGTACCGGGCTCACGTCTATCTAGAACAAACAGACTGGTACCGGGCTCACGTCTATCTAGAACAAACAGACTGGTACCGGGCTCACGTCTATCTAGAACAAACAGACTGGTACCGGGCTCACGTCTATCTAGAACAAACAGACTGGTACCGGGCTCACGTCTATCTAGAACAAACAGACTGGTACCGGGCTCACGTCTATCTAGAACAAACAGACTGGTACCGGGCTCACGTCTATCTAGAACAAACAGACTGGTACCGGGCTCACGTCTATCTAGAACAAACAGACTGGTACCGGGCTCACGTCTATCTAGAACAAACAGACTGGTACCGGGCTCACGTCTATCTAGAACAAACAGACTGGTACCGGGCTCACGTCTATCTAGAACAAACAGACTGGTACCGGGCTCACGTCTATCTAGAACAAACAGACTGGTACCGGGCTCACGTCTATCTAGAACAAACAGACTGGTACCGGGCTCACGTCTATCTAGAACAAACAGACTGGTACCGGGCTCACGTCTATCTAGAACAAACAGACTGGTACCGGGCTCACGTCTATCTAGAACAAACAGACTGGTACCGGGCTCACGTCTATCTAGAACAAACAGACTGGTACCGGGCTCACGTCTATCTAGAACAAACAGACTGGTACCGGGCTCACGTCTATCTAGAACAAACAGACTGGTACCGGGCTCACGTCTATCTAGAACAAACAGACTGGTACCGGGCTCACGTCTATCTAGAACAAACAGACTGGTACCGGGCTCACGTCTATCTAGAACAAACAGACTGGTACCGGGCTCACGTCTATCTAGAACAAACAGACTGGTACCGGGCTCACGTCTATCTAGAACAAACAGACTGGTACCGGGCTCACGTCTATCTAGAACAAACACACTAGATCTCATTGAATGTTACTGTTCCATGAACTGTTATAATACTGTTTGTTACTGTTGACATGATGAAGAACCTGTTGGGCTCATGTCTATCCTCTCCTTTAGGGGTTTTGTGAAGGAGGCGGAGGACATCGGGGCGAGCCGGCGGATGAACAGCCTGACTCTGAACCGTCACACAGAGATCCTGGAGATCTTAGAGATCCCTCAGCTGATGGACACCTGCGTCCGGAATGGTTACTACGAGGAGGCTCTGGAGCTGGCAGCGTACGTCAAAAGACTGGAGAAGAAGCACTCGTCTCTACCTGTCATCCAGGTATTAATGCTACCAACTACCACTTCCTGTTTGCACAGCGAGGAGTTACAGATCGTACCACTTCCTGTTTACACAGCGAGGAGTTACAGATCGTACCACTTCCTGTTTACACAGCGAGGAGTTACAGATCGTACCACTTCCTGTTTACACAGTGAGGAGTTACAGATCGTACCACTTCCTGTTTACACAGTGAGGAGTTACAGATCGTACCACTTCCTGTTTACACAGCCAGGAGTTACAGATCGTACCACTTCCTGTTTACACAGCGAGGAGTTACAGATCGTACCACTTCCTGTTTACACAGCTAGGAGTTACAGATCGTACCACTTCCTGTTTACACAGCTAGGAGTTACAGATCGTACCACTTCCTGTTTACACAGCTAGGAGTTATAGATCGTACCACTTCCTGTTTACACAGCTAGGAGTTACAGATCGCACCACTTCCTGTTTACACAGCGAGGAGTTACAGATCGCACCACTTCCTGTTTACACAGCGAGGAGTTACAGATCGCACCACTTCCTGTTTACACAGCAAGGAGTTACAGATCGCACCACTTCCTGTTTACACAGCGAGGGGTTACAGATCGTACCACTTCCTGTTTACACAGCTAGGAGTTACAGATCGTACCACTTCCTGTTTACACAGCGATGAGTTACAGATCGTACCACTTCCTGTTTACACAGCGAGGAGTTACAGATCGTACCACTTCCTGTTTACACAGCGAGGAGTTACAGATCGTACCACTTCCTGTTTACACAGCGAGGAGTTACATATCGTACCACTTCCTATTTACACAGCTAGGAGTTACAGATCGTACCACTTCCTGTTTACACAGCGAGGAGTTACAGATCGTACCACTTCCTGTTTACACAGCGAGGAGTTACAGATCGTACCACTTCCTGTTTACACAGCGAGGAGTTACAGATCGTACCACTTCCTGTTTACACAGCGAGGAGTTACAGATCGTACCACTTCCTGTTTACACAGCCAGGAGTTACAGATCGTACCACTTCCTGTTTACACAGCCAGGAGTTACAGATCGTACCACTTCCTGTTTACACAGCCAGGAGTTACAGATCGTACCACTTCCTGTTTACACAGCGAGGAGTTACAGATCGTACCACTTCCTGTTTACACAGCCAGGAGGTACAGATCATACCACTTCCTGTTTACACAGCTAGGAGTTACAGATTGCCAATGTCCAGTCTCTTGACAACAAGGTTGATGAAATCCGAGCAAGGGTAGCATTCCAGAGGGACATCAGAGACTGTAACGTTCTTTGCTTCACGGAAACATGGCTCACTGGAGAGACGCTATCCGAGGCGGTGCAGCCAACGGGTTTCTCCACGCATCGCGCCGACAGAAACAAACATCTTTCTGGTAAGAAGAGGGGCGGGGGCGTATGCCTTATCACTAACGAGACATGGTGTGATGAAAGAAACCTACAGGAACTCAAATCCTTCTGTTCACCTGATTTAGAATTCCTCACAATCAAATGTCGACCACATTATCTACCAAGAGAATTCTCTTCGATTATAATCACAGCCGTATATATTCCCCCCCAAGCAGACACATCGATGGCTCTGAACGAACTTTATTTGACTCTTTGCAAACTGGAATCCATTTATCCGGAGGCTGCATTCATTGTAGCTGGGGATTTTAACAAGGCTAATCTGAAAACAAGACTCCCTAAATGTTATCAGCATATCGATTGCGCAACCAGGGGTGGAAAAACCTTGGATCATTGTTACTCTAACTTCCGCGACGCATATAAGGCCCTGCCCCGCCCTCCTTTCGGAAAAGCTGACCACGACTCCATTTTGTTGATCCCTGCCTACAGACAGAAACTAAAACAAGAGGCTCCAACGCTGAGGTCTGTCCAACGCTGGTCCGACCAAGCTGACTCCACACTCCAAGACTGCTTCCATCACGTGGACTGGGATATGTTTCGTATTGCGTCAGATAGCAATATTGACGAATACGCTGATTCGGTGTGCGAGTTCATTAGAACGTGCGTTGAAGATGTCGTTCCCATAGCAACGATTAAAACATTCCCTAACCAGAAACCGTGGATTGATGGCAGCATTCGCGTGAAACTGAAAGCGCGAACTACTGCTTTTAATCAGGGCAAGGTGACCGGTAACATGACCGAATACAAACAGTGCAGCTATTCCCTCCGCAAGGCTATCAAACAAGCTAAGCGTCAGTACAGAGACAAAGTAGAATCTCAATTCAACGGCTCAGACACAAGAGGTATGTGGCAGGGTCTACAGTCAATCACGGATTACAAAAAGAAAACCAGCCCAGTCACGGACCAGGATGTCTTGCTCCCAGGCAGACTAAATAACTTTTTTTGCCCGCTTTGAGTACAATACAGTGTCACTGACACGGCCTGCAACGAAAACATGCAGTCTCTCCTTCACTGCAGCCGGGGTGAGTAAAACATTTAAACGTGTTAACCCTCGCAAGGCTGCAGGCCCAGACGGCATCCCCAGCCGTGCCCTCAGAGCATGCGCAGACCAGCTGGCCGGTGTGTTTACGGACATATTCAACCAATCCCTACACCAGTCTGCTGTTCCCACATGCTTCAAGAGGGCCACCATTGTTCCTGTTCCCAAGAAAGCTAAGGCAACTGAGCTAAACGACTACCGCCCCGTAGCACTCACTTCCGTCATCATGAAGTGCTTTGAGAGACTAGTCAAGGACCATATCACCTCCACCCTACCTGACACCCTAGACCCACTCCAATTTGCTTACCGCCCAAATAGGTCCACAGACGATGCAATCTCAACCACACTGCACACTGCCCTAACCCATCTGGACAAGAGGAATACCTATGTGAGAATGCTGTTCATCGACTACAGCTCGGCATTCAACACCATAGTACCCTCCAAGCTCGAGACCCTGGGTCTCGACACCGCCCTGTGCAACTGGGTACTGGACTTCCTGACGGGCCGCCCCCAGGTAGTGAGGGTAGGCAACAACATCTCCACCCCGCTGATCCTCAACACTGGGGCCCCACAAGGGTGCGTTCTGAGCCCTCTCCTGTACTCCCTGTTCACCCACGACTGCGTGGCCACGCATGCCTCCAACTCAATCATCAAGTTTGCGGACGACACAACAGTGGTAGGCTTGATTACCAACAACGACGAGACGGCCTACAGGGAGGAGGTGAGGGCCCTCGCAGTGTGGTGTCAGGAAAATAACCTCACACTCAACGTCAACAAAACTAAGGAGATGATTGTGGACTTCAGGAAACAGCAGAGGGAACACCCCCCTATCCACATCGATGGAACCGTAGTGGAGAGGGTAGCAAGTTTTAAGTTCCTCGGCATACACATCACAGACAAACTGAATTGGTCCACTCACACAGACAGCATCGTGAAGAAGGCGCAGCAGCGCCTCTTCAACCTCAGGAGGCTGAAGAAATTCGGCTTGTCACCAAAAGCACTCACAAACTTCTACAGATGCACAATCGAGAGCATCCTGGCGGGCTGTATCACCGCCTGGTACGGCAACTGCTCCGCCCACAACCTTAAGGCTCTCCAGAGGGTAGTGAGGTCTGCACAACGCATCACCGGGGGCAAACTACCTGCCCTCCAGGACACCTACACCACCCGATGTTACAGGAAGGCCATAAAGATCATCAAGGACATCAACCACCCGAGCCACTGCCTGTTCACCCCGCTATCATCCAGAAGGCGAGGTCAGTACAGGTGCATCAAAGCTGGGACCGAGAGACTGAAAAACAGCTTCTATCTCAAGGCCATCAGACTGTTAAACAGCCACCACTAACATTGAGTGGCTGCTGCCAACACACTGACACTGACTCAACTCCAGCCACTTTAATAATGGGAATTGATGGGAAATGATGTAAATATATCACTAGCCACTTTAAACAATGCTACCTTATATAATGTTACTTACCCTACATTATTCATCTCATATGTATACGTATATACTGTACTCTATATCATCGACTGCATCCTTATGTAATACATGTATCACTAGCCACTTTAACTATGCCACTTTGTTTACATACTCATCTCATATGTATATACTGTACTCGATATCTTCTACTGTATCTTGCCTATGACGCTCTGTACCATCACTCATTCATATATCTTTATGTACATATTCTTTATCCCTTTACACTTGTGTCTATAAGGTAGTAGTTGTGGAATTGTTAGGTTAGATTACTCGTTGGTTATTACTGCATTGTCGGAACTAGAAGCACAAGCATTTCGCTACACTCGCATTAACATCTGCTAACCATGTGTATGTGACAAATAAAACTTGATTTGATTGTACCACCTTATTATATTAATTTTGTCAACACACAGTCTGACAAACTGTGGTAGATCTAGAAATACCTCGTCTTAATCCTGTAACAGAGTGTGATTCCCTGACCTCGACTGTAACGTGGCCTGTGTCTCTTCTCCAGGGCATCGTCCACGAGGTGCGTCAGTCGGCTCAGCTCATGCTGAACCAGCTGTTGCAACAGCTTCGTAGCAACTCCCAGCTTCCTGTGTGCCTGCGTGTGATTGGCTACCTGCGCAGGATGGACGTGTTCACGGAGGCGGAGCTACGGGTCAAGTTCCTGCAGGCACGGGGCAGCTGGCTCCATTCCATCCTGTCCACTGTCCCTGATGAGGACCCTTACTGCCACATCACCAAGACCATCGAGGCCTGTCGCGTGTGTAACCTGGCCTCTGTTATCTAGCAGTGGAATGAA
The DNA here is from genome assembly GCF_002021735.2 of Oncorhynchus kisutch. Taxonomy (NCBI): domain Eukaryota; kingdom Metazoa; phylum Chordata; class Actinopteri; order Salmoniformes; family Salmonidae; genus Oncorhynchus; species Oncorhynchus kisutch. The sequence continues at coordinate 18,810,632 of NW_022261980.1, forward strand.
GGACCCAGGAAACCTTTTTAATTCTCTGACATGTCTTCCTCTGTTCCAGGTACATCTGTTTGACATCATCACCCAGTACAGAGCCATCTTCTCTGACGAGGACCCCTTGCTGTCTCCCGGTGACGCTTTATTTCATTTCAGGCTGAATTATTTGATTCATATGAAGATTAAACCCAACAAGAATTATCTAAAGATGTGTTTAATATGTCCATATGTGTTCTGGAAAAGCCCGTCAGTACTGTGGGTTTGGTACAGACAGGTCAATAGTCCACCTGAAGTGTCAGGTCACTGGCTGGGCAGCCTTGTGATGTACGGTGTCTGTGGTGAATGAGGGGGCAGCCTTGTGATGTACGGTGTCTGTGGTGAATGAGGGGGCAGCCTTGTGATGTACGGTGTCTGTGGTGAATGAGGGGGAAGCCTTGTGATGTACGGTGTCTGTGGTGAATGAGGGGGCAGCCTTGTGATGTACGGTGTCTGTGTTGAATGAGGGGGCAGCCTTGTGATGTACGGTGTCTGTGTTGAACGAGGGGGCAGCCTTGTGATGTACGGTGTCTGTGTTGAAAGGTGTTGAACGAGGGGGCAGCCTTGTGATGTACGTCGTCTGTGTTGAATGAGGGGGCAGCCTTGTGATGTACGGTGTCTGTGTTGAAAGGTGTTGAACGAGGGGGCAGCCTTGTGATGTACGGTGTCTGTGTTGAAAGGTGTTGAACGAGGGGGCAGCCTTGTGATGTACGTCGTCTGTGTTGAATGAGGGGGCAGCCTTGTGATGTACGGTGTCTGTGTTAAAAGGTGTTGAACGAGGGGGCAGCCTTGTGATGTACGGTGTCTGTGTTGAACGAGGGGGCAGCCTTGTGATGTACGGTGTCTGTGGTGAACGAGGGGGCAGCGTTGTGATGTACGGTGTCTGTGGTGAACGAGGGGGCAGCCTTGTGATGTACGGTGGTGAACGAGGGGGCAGCCTTGTGATGTACGGTGTCTATGATGAATGAGGGGGCAGCCTTGTGATGTACGGTGTCTGTGATGAATGAGGGGGCAGCCTTGTGAGGTACGGTGGTGAACGAGGGGGCAGCCTTGTGATGTATGGTGTCTGTGTTGAAAGGTGGTGAACGAGGGGGCAGCCTTGTGATGTACGGTGTCTGTGGTGAACGAGGGGGCAGCCTTGTGATGTACGGTGTCTGTGTTGAATGAGGGGGCAGCCTTGTGATATACGGTGGTGAACGAGGGGGCAGCCTTGTGATGTACGGTATTGTCTATGTTGAAAGGTGTTCACGGCCAGGCGGTGAACGAGGGGGCCATCTTCCACGGCTGGGTGGTGCAGCAGGTGTCTGAGTTCCTGGTGACCCTGGACCGAGACCTCCAGAGAGGGGTGGGCGGACGCCTGGACTCCCTGCTGGGACAGTGCATGTATTTCGGCCTGTCCTTCAGCCGCGTTGGGGCAGACTTCCGCGGCCAGCTGGCCCCGATGTTCCAGCGCGTGGCGGCCGATACCTTCTGTAAAGCTGTAGAGGAAGCCATAGACAGGTTCCAGGAGGACATGAACCTGTACACTCTGATCTCTCTCCCCTCTATGCTGGGTGGGGGCTCCATGCCAGGTGCCCTCCAGCCCCCCAGTACCCAGCCAGGTACCCTCCAGCCCCCCATGGCTCTGCTGGACTTCCCCCCTCTGGCCTGCTTCCTGAACAACATCTTGACGGCCTTCAACGACCTCAGGCTCTGTTGTCCCCTCGGTCTGGCCCAGCAGGTGACCAAGTACCTGGAGGACGCCCTGATGAAGGTAACCAACGCCTGTCTGTCTCTGCTAAAGTTACCATAATGACATGTCTAGGCTGTCCCATGCTCTCTAGACACGGTAGATGGGATGTCCTCTAGACGCGGTAGATGGTATGTCCTCTAGACACGGTAGATGGGATGTCCTCTAGACGCGGTAGATGGGATGCTCTCTCTAGACGCAGTAGACGGGATGCTCTCTCTAGACGCAGTAGATGGGATGTCCTCTAGACGCGGTAGACGGGATGCTCTCTCTAGACGGGATGCTCTCTCTAGACGCGGTAGACGGGATGCTCTCTCTAGACGCGGTAGACGGGATGCTCTCTCAAGACGCGGTAGATGGGATGCTCTCTCTAGACGCGGTAGATGGGATGCTCTCTCTAGACGCGGTAGACGGGATGCTCTCTCTAGACGGGATGCTCTCTCTAGACGCGGTAGACGGGATGCTCTCTCTAGACGCGGTAGACGGGATGCTCTCTCTAGACGCGGTAGACGGGATGCTCTCTCTAGACGCGGTAGACGGGATGCTCTCTCTAGACGCGGTAGACGGGATGCTCTCTCTAGACGCGGTAGACGGGATGCTCTCTCTAGACGCGGTAGACGGGATGCTCTCTCTAGACGCGGTAGACGGGATGCTCTCTCTAGACGCGGTAGACGGGATGCTCTCTCTAGACGCGGTAGACGGGATGCTCTCTCTAGACGCGGTAGACGGGATGCTCTCTCTAGACGCGGTAGACGGGATGCTCTCTCTAGACGCGGTAGACGGGATGCTCTCTCTAGACGCGGTAGACGGGATGCTCTCTCTAGACGCGGTAGATGGGATGCTCTCTCTAGACGCGGTAGACGGGATGCTCTCTCTAGACGGGATGCTCTCTCTAGACGCGGTAGACGGGATGCTCTCTCTAGACGCGGTAGACGGGATGCTCTCTCTAGACGCGGTAGACGGGATGCTCTCTCTAGACGCGGTAGACGGGATGCTCTCTCTAGACGCGGTAGACGGGATGCTCTCTCTAGACGCGGTAGACGGGATGCTCTCTCTAGACGCGGTAGACGGGATACTCTCTCTATCTAGACGCGGTAGACGGGATGCTCGCAGTAGACGGGATGCTCTCTAGACGCGGTAGACGGGATGCTCTCTCTAGACGCGGTAGAGGGGATGCTCTCTCTAAACGCGGTAGAGGGGATGCTCTCTCTAGACGCGGTAGAGGGGATGCTCTCTCTAGACGCGGTAGACGGGATGCTCTCTCTAGACGCGAAAGCCACTGTGTCGGTGACCATGGTAGAAGTTACCCTGATAGGATCATGTCACACTCCCTCAGACTCAAGACTCTTGTTGAAATGATTTCCTCTCTCTCCTCCCCAGGTCACCAAGTTGATCGTGGCGTTCCACCGGGCTGAAGAGACGGCCTTCAGCGACCGAGAGAAGGAGCTGTTTGTCCAATTCTGCTGTTCCTTCGCTGAGGACCTGGTGCCTTTCCTCAACCGTTGTCTACAGGTCCTGTTCCCCCCAGCACAGCTCTCTGTCATACTGGGTAAATACTCTGTTCCCCCCCCAGCACAGCTCTCTGTCATACTGGGTAAATACTCTGTCCCCCCCCCCCCCAGCACAGCTCTCTGTCATACTGGGTAAATACTTTGTTCCCCCCCCAGCACAGCTCTGTCATACTGGGTAAATACTTTGTTTCCCCCCCAGCACAGCTCTCTGTCATACTGGGTAAATGCTAAAGACTAGAAGATGACAGAGGATATCCACAGTAACGACCTCTGTAATAATGTGAAACGTGGTTTTTGTCCTCCAGGTGTCCCTCCAACTCAAGTCCACCAGTACAGCGGTCTGGGTTGTATCGATGTGAGTCCAGTCCTGGAGCCTCTGGCGTTTGTTCTTCCCAAGAGGGAGACTGTGACTCCGGTGGGAGAAGACCTCAGTGTTGAGCTGGACGGTCTCACCACAGCTGATCCTCAACCAACACTTCCTGTTGACAACCTGGGACTTCCTGATCCTGAACCAATAGCAGGCCCGGAACCTATTGAGGATCCCATGGTCTCATCCACCATATCTACTGAGTTTGTTTCTGAGACAGGTCTGACCTCTGACCCTGAACTGGAAGCCATTTTGAACGACCCGTACCCTGTACTGGACGACCCAGAGAGACCAAGGGCTGACAGCCACCGTGAAGTACAGGAAGACCCTGAGTTGGAGGCCATACTGAATCCCCCAAAGCCTGTACTGACCGCCCCAGAACATAACCCAATCCTAGAGCCTGTACTGACCGCCCCAGAATATAACCCAGTCCTAGAGCCTGTACTGACCGCCCCAGAATATAACCCAGTCCTAGAGCCAGAGCTAGACAGTGAGCCATCAGAGCCTGAGGTAAACCCAGAGGTAGCAGAGAGTTAACCCTCAGGAGTGTTGGCAAGGTAAACTAACAATAGCCTTGAATTAATGTTTTGAATCTCAGCTAGTGTGCATTTTTACTAGTTAATTTACCATTTTCAGCTTTAGCTTGTATATACTGCCATCTAATCTGGGTTTGACACGGTGGTAACTGGACGATGTAATACATTTAAAATAGTTTATTTCTACTGTAAGATCTTCATTATTAAAATATATCCACAACAGAGACGTATTGAACTGTGTTTTTAATTAGACCAATCAAATGTCAGAGCAGGTTAGACGCAAGCCTTGAAAGTGCAAATACCGTCAGGCTTTTACAAACTTGGTAGTTTAGTTACTGTATGACATTATTTGAACCTGGAATTCATTAAGTTTACCTTATAAAAAAATTGCAATTTTATACAAAACATCAGTATTAAATCCATCTTCACAGTTCAGTTTCTGGGATTTCTCTTTAGTGGAACTTGGCGTGTAGAAAATGAAGAAAATGGCTTCCGATGCTTCAACATTTCTTCTTGCGGGCAGCGTTGGGGTTGGCCCGCATCCGACCCCCTCCGCCTGCTCCGTCTGTGATGTGCAGGTTGGCAGAGCGGCTGTAGATGTCGTGATCAGAGAAAGGTGAGCCGCCCCCGGCCAGGTAGTCTGGGTTAAAGACGTCCGTCTTCTGGCGGGCCTTACGGGACACGCGCTGCTGGGGGAAACGCTGGTCCTCCACCAGGTGGGGGTTGCTGCCGTGTTTGCCCCCTTGTGGCAGGGGCAGGGAGTACTACGGGAAACAGAGAGCGGACATTAGATTAGCATTCCAATCTCGAATTTACAATAAACTACGGTAACAGAGTGGAGAAGCTAGTCTGTAGCGGTAACAGAGTGGAGAAGCTAGTCTACAGCAAGAGTGGAGAAGCTAGTCTGTAGCGGTAAGAGTGGAGAAGCTAGTCTGTAGCTGCTATGGTAACAGAGTGGAGAAGCTAGTCTGCAGCTGCTATGGTAACAGAGTGGAGAAGCTAGTCTGCAGCTGCTACAGTAAGAGTGGAGAAGCTAGTCTGCAGCTGCTACAGTAACAGTGGAGAAGCTAGTCTGCAGCTGCTACGGTAACAGAGTGGAGAAGCTAGTCTGTAGCGGTAACAGAGTGGAGAAGCTAGTCTGCAGCTGCTACGGTAACAGAGTGGAGAAGCTAGTCTGCAGCGGTAACAGAGTGGAGAAGCTAGTCTGCAGCTGCTACGGTAACAGAGTGGAGAAGCTAGTCTGCAGCTGCTATGGTAACAGTGGAGAAGCTAGTCTACAGCTGCTACGGTAACAGAGTGGAGAAGCTAGTCTGTAGATGCTACGGTAACAGAGTGGAGAAGCTAGTCTGTAGCTGCTACGGTAACAGAGTGGAGAAGCTAGTCTGTAGCGGTAACAGAGTGGAGAAGCTAGTCTGCAGCTGCTACGGTAACAGTGGATTAGCTAGTCTGCAGCTGCTACGGTAACAGAGTGGAGAAGCTAGTCTGCTACAGTAACAGAGTGGAGAAGCTAGTCTGCAGCTGCTACAGTAACAGAGTGGAGAAGCTAGTCTGTAGCTGCTACGGTAACAGAGTGGAGAAGCTAGTCTGCAGCTGCTACAGTAACAGAGTGGAGAAGCTAGTCTGCAGCAGTAACCGAGTGGAGAAGCTAGTCTGTAGCTGCTACGGTAACAGAGTGGAGAAGCTAGTCTACAGCTGCTACAGTAACAGAGTGGAGAAGCTAGTCTGTAGCTGCTACGGTAACAGAGTGGAGAAGCTAGTCTGTAGCAGTAACCGAGTGGAGAAGCTAGTCTGTAGCTGCTACGGTAACAGAGTGGAGAAGCTAGTCTGTAGCGGTAACAGAGTGGAGAAGCTAGTCTGTAGGTAGCTTAGTGGTTAGAGCTCTGGATCAGTAACCAAAAGGTTGCTGGATCGAATCCCTGAGCTGATAAGGTAAAAATCTGTTTTTCCGCCCCCTGAACAAGGTAGTTAACCCACTGTTCCCTAGGCACCAAAGACGTGGATGTTGATTAAGTCAGCCCCCCCTGCACCGCTCTGATTCAGAGGGCTTGGGTTAAATGTGGAAGACACATTTCAGTTGAATCCCCCCCTTTCCCCAACTGACTAGGTATCTCCCCCCTTTCCCCAACTGACTAGGTATTTCCCCCCTTTCCCCAACTGACTAGGTATCTCCCCCCCCTTTCCCCAACTGACTAGGTATCTCCCCCCCCTTTCCCCAACTGACTAGGTATCTCCCCCCCCCCTTTCCCCAACTGACTAGGTATCTCCCCCCCCCTTTCCCCAACTGACTAGGTAATTCCCCCCTTTCCCCAACTGACTAGGTATCTCCCCCCCCCCTTTCCCCAACTGACTAGGTACCCCCCCCCCCTTTCCCCAACTGACTAGGTATCTCCCCCCCTTTCCCCAACTGACTAGGTATCTCCCCCCCCCCTTTCCCAACTGACTAGGTATCTCCCCCCCCCCCTTTCCCCAACTGACTAGGTAATTCCCCCCTTTCCCCAACTGACTAGGTACCCCCCCCTTTCCCAACTGACCAGGAACCCCCCCCCCCTTTCCCCAACTGACTAGGTATCTCCCCCCCCCCTTTCCCCAACTGACTAGGTATCTCCCCCCCCTTTCCCCAACTGACTAGGTATCTCCCCCCCCTTTCCCCAACTGACTAGGTATCTCCCCCCCCCCCCCCCCTTTCCCCAACTGACTAGGTATCTCCCCCCCCTTTCCCCAACTGACTAGGTATCTCCCCCCCCCCCTTTCCCCAACTGACTAGGTATCTCCCCCCCCCCTTTCCCCAACTGACTAGGTATCCCCCCCCCCTTTCCCCAACTGACTAGGTATCTCCCCCCTTTCCCCAACTGACTAGGTATCTCCCCCCCCTTTCCCCAACTGACTAGGTAATTCCCCCCTTTCCCCAACTGACTAGGTATCTCCCCCCCCTTTCCCCAACTGACTAGGTATCTCCCCCCCCTTTCCCCAACTGACTAGGTATCTCCCCCCCTTTCCCCAACTGACTAGGTATCTCCCCCCCTTTCCCCAACTGACTAGGTATCTTCCCCCCCTTTCCCCAACTGACTAGGTATCTTCCCCCCCTTTCCCCAACTGACTAGGTATCTTCCCCCCCTTTCCCCAACTGACTAGGTATCTTCCCCCCCTTTCCCCAACTGACTAGGTATCTTCCCCCCCTTTCCCCAACTGACTGGGTACCCCCCCCCTTTCCCCAACTGACTAGGTATCTCCCCCCCTTTCCCCAACTGACTAGGTATCTTCCCCCCCTTTCCCCAACTGACTGGGTACCCCCCCCCCCTTTCCCCCAACTGACTAGGTACCCCCCCCCCTTTCCCCAACTGACTAGGTACTACTCCCCCCCTTTCCCCAACTGACTAGGTATCTTCCCCCCTTTCCCCAACTGACTAGGTATCTTCCCCCCCCTTTCCCCAACTGACAAGGCATCCCCCCCTTTCCCCAACTGACTAGGCATCCCCCCCTTTCCCCAACTGACTAGGTATCCCCCCCTTTCCCCAACTGACTAGGTATCTCCCCCCCCCTTTCCCCAACTGACTAGGTATCTCCCCCCCCCCTTTCCCCAACTGACTAGGTATCTCCCCCCCCCCTTTCCCCAACTGACTAGGTATCTCCCCCCCCCTTTCCCCAACTGACTAGGTATCTCCCCCCCCTTTCCCAACTGACTAGGTATCTCCCCCCCCTTTCCCCCAACTGACTAGGTATCTCCCCCCCACTTTCCCCAACTGACTAGGTATCTCCCCCCTACTTTCCCCAACTGACTAGGTTTCCCCCTTTCCCCAACTGACTAGGTATCCCCCCCTTTCCCCAACCGACTAGGTACCCCCCCCTTTCCCCAACTGACTAGGTACCCCCCCCTTTCCCCAACTGACTAGGTACCCCCCCCTTCCCCAACTGACTAGGCATCCCCCCCTTTCCCCAACTGACTAGGCATCCCCCCCTTTCCCCAACTGACTAGGTATCCCCCCCTTTCCCCAACTGACTAGGTATCCTCCCCCCCCTTTCCCCAACTGACTAGGTATTTCCCCCCCCCCTTTCCCCCAACTGACTAGGTATTTCCCCCCCCCTTTCCCCAACTGACTAGGTATCTCCCCCCCTTTCCCCAACTGACTAGGTATCTCCCCCCCACTTTCCCCAACTGACTAGGTATCTCCCCCCTACTTTCCCCCAACTGACTAGGTATCCCCCCCTTTCCCCAACCGACTAGGTACCTCCCCCCCTTTCCCCAACTGACAAGGCATCCCCCCTTTCCCCAACTGACAAGGCATCCCCCCCCCTTTCCCCAACTGACTAGGTATCTCCCCCCCCCTTTCCCCAACTGACTAGGTATCTCCCCCCCCCCTTTCCCCAACTGACTAGGTATCTCCCCCCCCCTTTTCCCCAACTGACTAGGTATCTCCCCCCCCTTTCCCCAACTGACTAGGTATCTCCCCCCCCTTTCCCCAACTGACTAGGTATCTCCCCCCCCTTTCCCCAACTGACTAGGTATCTCCCCCCCCCTTTCCCCAACTGACTAGGTATCTCCCCCCACTTTCCCAACTGACTAGGTATCTCCCCCCCACTTTCCCCAACTGACTAGGTATCTCCCCCCCCCCTTTCCCCAACTGACTAGGTATCTCCCCCCCCCCCTTTCCCCAACTGACTAGGTATCTCCCCCCCCCCTTTCCCCAACTGACTTGGTATCTCCCCCCCCCCCCCTTTCCCCAACTGACTAGGTATCTCCCCCCTTTCCCCAACTGACTAGGTATCTCCCCCCTTTCCCCAACTGACTAGGTATCTCCCCCCCCCTTCCCCAACTGACTAGGTATCTCCCCCCCCTTTCCCAACTGACTAGGTAATTCCCCCCTTTCCCCAACTGACTAGGTACCCCCCCCTTTCCCCAACTGACTCGGTATCTCTCCCCCCCTTTCCCAACTGACTAGGTATCTCCCCCCCCCCTTTCCCCAACTGACGCAGGTATCTCCCCCCCTTTCCCCAACTGACTAGGTATCTCCCCCCCTTTCCCCAACTGACTAGGTATCTCCCCCCCTTTCCCAACTGACTAGGTATCTCCCCCCCTTTCCCCAACTGACTAGGTATCTCCCCCCCCTTTCCCCAACTGACTAGGTAATTCCCCCCTTTCGCCAACTGACTAGGTTATCTCCCCCCTTTCCCAACTGACTAGGTATTTCCCCCCCTTTCCCCCACTGGACTAGGTATCTCCCCCCTTTCCCCAACTGACTAGGTATTTCCCCCCCTTTCCCCAACTGACTAGGTATTTCCCCCCCTTTCCCCAACTGACTAGGTATCTTCCCCCCTTTCCCCAACTGACTAGGTATCTTTCCCCCCTTTCCCCAACTGACTAGGCATCTTCCCCCCTTTCCCCAACTGACTAGGTATTTCCCCCCCTTTCCCCACTGACTAGGTATCTTCCCGCCCCTTTCCCCAACTGACTGGGTACCCCCCCCCCTTTTCCCCAACTGACTAGGTACCCCCCCCCCCTTTCCCCAACTGACTAGGTATCTCCCCCCCTTTCCCCAACTGACTAGGTATCTTCCCCCCTTTCCCCAACTGACTGGGTAACCCCCCCCTTTCCCCAACTGACTGGGTACCCCCCTTTCCCCAACTGACTAGGTACCGCCCCCTACCCCCCCCTTTCCCCAACTGACTAGGTATTCCCCCCCTTTCCCCAACTGACTAGGTATCCCCCCCTTTCCCCAACTGACTAGGTACCCCCCCCTTTCCCCAACTGACAAGGCATCCCCCCCTTTCCCCAACTGACAAGGCATCCCCCCCCTTTCCCAACTGACTAGGCATCCCCCCCTTTCCCCAACTGACTAGGTATCCCCCCTTTCCCCAACTGACTAGGTATCTTCCCCCCTTTCCCCAACTGACTAGGTATCTCCCCCCGTTCCCCAACTGACTAGGTATCTCCCCGCCCTTTCCCCAACTGACTAGGTATCTCCCCCCCCCCTTTCCCCAACTGACTAGGTATCTCCCCCCCCTTTCCCCAACTGACTAGGTTATGCCCCCCCCCCCCCCTTTTCCCAACTGACTAGGTATCTCCCCCCCCCTTTTCCCCAACTGACTAGGTATCTCCCCCCTTTCCCCAACTGACTAGGTATCCCCCCTTTCCCCAACTGACTAGGTATCTCCCCCTTTCCCCAACTGACTAGGTACCCCCCTTCATTCCCTTCCCAACTGACTAGGTATCTCCCCCCACTTTCCCCAACTGACTAGGTATCTCCCCCCCTTTCCCCAACTGACTAGGTACCCCCCCCCTTTCCCCAACTGACTAGGTATCTCCCCCCACTTTCCCCACTGACCTAGGTATCTTCCCCCCCCTTTCCCCAACTGACTAGGCATCTCCCCCCTTTCCCCAACTGACTAGGTATCTCCCCCCCTTTCCCCCACTGACTAGGTATCTTCCCCCCCTTTCCCCAACTGACTGGGTATCTTCCCCCCCTTTCCCCAACTGACTGGGTACCCCCCCCTTTCCCCAACTGACTAGGTATCTCCCCCCCTTTCCCCAACTGACTAGGTATCTTCCCCCCTTTCCCCAACTGACTGGGTACCCCCCCCCCTTTCCCCAACCTGACTGGGTACCCCCCCCCTTTCCCAACTGACTAGGTACCCCCCCCTTTCCCCACTGACTAGGTACTCCCCCCTTTCCCCAACTGACTAGTACTCCCCCCCCTTTCCCCAACTGACTAGGTAACCCCCCCCTTTCCCCCAACTGACTAGGTACCCCCCCTTTCCCCACTGACTAGGTACCCGCCCTTTCCCCAACTGACAAGGCAATCCCCCCCTTTCCCCCAACTGACTAGGCATCCCCCCTTTCCCAACTGACTAGTATCTCCCCCCCCCTTTCCCCAACTGACTAGGTATCTTCCCCCCCCCCTTTCCCAACTGACTAGGTATCTTCCCCCCCTTTCCCCAACTGACTAGGTATCTCCCCCCCCCTTTCCCCAACTGACTAGGTATCTCCCCCCCCCTTTCCCCAACTGACTAGGTATCTCCCCCCCTTTCCCCAACTGACTAGGTATCTCCCCCCCCTTTCCCCAACTGACTAGGTATCTCCCCCCCTTTCCCCAACTGACTAGGTATCTCCCCCCCTTTCCCCAACTGACTAGGGTATCTCCCCCCCTTCCCCCAACTGACTAGGTATTCCCTCCTTTCCACTGACTAGGTATCCCCCCCTCCTTCCCCAACTCGCACTGAGGTATCCTTCCCCCCCCTTTCCCCAACTGACTAGGTATCTCCCCCCCCCCTTTCCCCAACTGACTAGGTATCTCCCCCCCCTTTCCCCAACTGACCTAGGTATTCTCCCCCCCCTTCCCCACTGACTAGGTATCCTCCCCCCTTCCCCAACTGACTAGGTATCCTCCCCCCCATTTCCCCCACTGACTAGGTATCTTCCCCCCCTTTCCCCACTGACTGGGTACCCCCCCCCTTTCCCCAACTGACTAGGTACCCCCCCGCCCCTTTCCCCAACTGACTAGGGTACTCCCCCCTTTCCCCAACTGACCTAGGTATCCCCCCCTGTTCCCCAACTGACTCGGTACCACCCCCCCTTCCCCCAACTGACTAGGCATCCCCCCTTTCCCCAACTGACTAGGTATCTCCCCCCCCCCTTTCCCCAACTGACTAGGTATCTCCCCCCCCCCTTTTCCCCAACTGACTAGGTAATCTCCCCCCCCTTTCCCAACTGACTAGGTATCTCCCCCCCCTTTCCCCAACTGACTAGGTATCTCCCCCCCCCTTTCCCCAACTGACTAGGTATCTTCCCCCCCCCTTTCCCCAACTGACTAGGTATCTTCCCCCCCCCTTTCCCCAACTGACTAGTATCTCCCCCCCCCCTTTCCCCAACTGACTAGGTATCCTCCCCCCCCCTTTCCCCAACTGACTAGGTATCTCCCCCCCCCCTTTCCCCCAACTGACTAGGTATCTCCCCCCCCTTTCCCCAACTGACTAGGTATCTCCCCCCCACTTTCCCAACTGACTAGGTATCTCCCCCCCTTCCCCAACTGACTAGGTATCCTCCCCCCCCCTTTCCCCAACTGACTAGGTATCTCCCCCCCACTTTCCCCAACTGACTAGGTATCTCCCCCCCACTTTCCCCAACTGACTAGGTATCTCCCCCCCCCCCTTTCCCCAACTGACTAGGTATCTCCCCCCCCCCTTTCCCCAACTGACTAGGTATCTCCCCCCCCTTTCCCCAACTGACTAGGTATCTCCCCCCCCTTTCCCCAACTGACTAGGTATCTCCCCCCCCCTTTCCCCAACTGACTAGGTATCTCCCCCCCTTTCCCCAACTGACTAGGTATCTCCCCCCCCTTTCCCCAACTGACTAGGTATCTCCCCCCCACTTTCCCCAACTGACTAGGTATCTCCCCCCTACTTTCCCCAACTGACTAGGTATTCCCCCCTTTCCCCAACTGACTAGGTATCCCCCCCTTTCCCCAACCGACTAGGTACCCCCCCCCCTTTCCCCAACTGACAAGGCATCCCCCCCTTTCCCCAACTGACAAGGCATCCCCCCTTTCCCCAACTGACTAGGCATCCCCCCCTTTCCCCAACTGACTAGGCATCTCCCCCCCTTTCCCCACTGACTAGGTATCTCCCCCCCCTTTCCCCAACTGACTAGGTTATCTCCCCCCCCTTTCCCCAACTGACTAGGTATCTCCCCCCCCCCTTTCCCCAACTGACTAGGTATCTCCCCCCCCTTTCCCCAACTGACTAGGTATCTCCCCCCCCTTTCCCCAACTGACTAGGTATCTCCCCCCTACTTTCCCCAACTGACTAGGTATCTCCCCCCCCTTTCCCCAACTGACTAGGTATCTCCCCCCCCCTTTCCCCAACTGACTAGGTATCTCCCCCCCCCTTTCCCCAACTGACTAGGTATCTCCCCCCCCTTTCCCCAACTGACTAGGTATCTCCCCCCCCTTTCCCAACTGACTAGGTATCTCCCCCCCCCTTTCCCCAACTGACTAGGTATCTCCCCCCCACTTTCCCCAACTGACTAGGTATCTCCCCCCCACTTTCCCCAACTGACTAGGTATCTCCCCCCCCACTTTCCCCAACTGACTAGGTATCTCCCCCCCACTTTCCCCAACTGACTAGGTATCTCCCCCCCCTTTCCCAACTGACTAGGTATCTCCCCCCCTTTCCCCAACTGACTAGTATCTCCCCCCCCCCTTCCCCACTGACTAGGTAATTCCCCCCTTTCCCCCAACTGACTAGGTACCCCCCCCCTTTCCCCAACTGACTCGGTACCCCCCCCTTTCCCCAACTGACTAGGTATCTCCCCCCCTTTCCCCAACTGACTAGGTAGTCTCCCCCCCCCCCCCCCCCCTTTCCCAACTGACTAGGTAATTCCCCCCTTTCCCCAACTGACTAGGTAATCTCCCCCCCTTTCCCCAACTGACTAGGTATCTCCCCCCTACTTTCCCCAACTGACTAGGTATTCCCCCCCTTTCCCCAACTGACTAGGTATCCCCCCCTTTCCCCAACCGACTAGGTACCCCCCCCCCTTTCCCCCAACTGACTAGGTATCTCCCCCCCTTTCCCCAACTGACTAGGTATTCCCCCCTTTCCCCCAACTGACTAGGTAATTCCCCCCTTTCCCCAACTGACTAGGTAATTCCCCCCTTTCCCCAACTGACTAGGTATCTCCCCCCCCTTTCCCCAACTGACTAGGTATTTCCCCCCCCTTTCCCCAACTGACTAGGTATCTCCCCCCCTTTCCCCAACTGACTAGGTATCTCCCCCCCTTTCCCCAACTGACTAGGTATCTTCCCCCCTTTCCCCAACTGACTAGGTATCTTCCCCCCCTTTCCCCAACTGACTAGGCATCTTCCCCCCCTTTCCCCAACTGACTAGGTATCTCCCCCCCTTTCCCCAACTGACTAGGTATCTTCCCCCCTTCCCCAACTGACTGGGTACCCCCCCCCCCCTTTCCCCAACTGACTAGGTACCCCCCCCCCTTTCCCCAACTGACTAGGTACCTCCCCCCTTTCCCCAACTGACTAGGTATCTTCCCCCCCTTTCCCCACTGACTGGGTACCCCCCCCCCTTTCCCCAACTGACTGGGTACCCCCCCCCCTTTCCCCAACTGACTAGGTACCCCCCCCCCCTTTCCCCAACTGACTAGGTATTCCCCCCCTTTCCCCAACTGACTAGGTATCCCCCCCTTTTCCCCAACTGACTAGGTACCCCCCCCCCTTTCCCCAACTGACAAGGCATCCCCCCCTTTCCCCAACTGACTAGGCATCCCCCCCTTTCCCCAACTGACTAGGCATCCCCCCCTTTCCCCAACTGACTAGGCATCCCCCCCTTTCCCCAACTGACTAGGTATCCCCCCCTTTCCCCAACTGACTAGGTATCTCCCCCCCTTTCCCCAACTGACTAGGTATCTCCCCCCCCTTTCCCCAACTGACTAGGTATCTCCCCCCCCCTTTCCCCAACTGACTAGGTATCTCCCCCCCCTTTCCCCAACTGACTAGGTATCTCCCCCCCCCCTTTCCCCAACTGACTAGGTATCTCCCCCCCCCCTTTCCCCAACTGACTAGGTATCTCCCCCCCCCTTTCCCCAACTGACTAGGTATCTCCCCCCCCCTTTCCCCAACTGACTAGGTATCTCCCCCCCCTTTCCCCAACTGACTAGGTATTCCCCCCCTTTCCCCAACTGACTAGGTATCCCCCCTTTCCCCAACTGACTAGGTACCCCCCCCCCTTTCCCCAACTGACTAGGTACCCCCCCCCTTTCCCCAACTGACAAGGCATCCCCCCCTTTCCCCAACTGACAAGGCATCCCCCCCTTTCCCCAACTGACTAGGTATCCCCCCCCTCCCTTTCCCCAACTGACTAGGTATCCCCCCCCCCCTTTCCCCAACTGACTAGGTATCTCCCCCCCCCTTTCCCCAACTGACTAGGTATCTCCCCCCCCTTTCCCCAACTGACTAGGTATCTCCCCCCCCCTTTCCCCAACTGACTAGGTATCTCCCCCCCCCTTTCCCCAACTGACTAGGTATCTCCCCCCCCTTTCCCCAACTGACTAGGTATCTCCCCCCCCCTTTCCCCAACTGACTAGGTATCTCCCCCCCACTTTCCCCAACTGACTAGGTATCTCCCCCCCACTTTCCCCAACTGACTAGGTATCTCCCCCCCACTTTCCCCAACTGACTAGGTATCTCCCCCCCCCCTTTCCCCAACTGACTAGGTATCCCCCCCCCTTTCCCCAACTGACTAGGTATCCCCCCTTTCCCCAACTGACTAGGTATCTCCCCCTTTCCCCAACTGACTAGGTACCCCCCCCCCCTTTCCCCAACTGACTACAGCAACAACATGTAGAAGCTGCACATTTTAATCTGAGTTTCCTACTATAGTATGATGTGGGTCTGGTCCCATTTCATCCACTTACCCTCTTCCCTTTGGGGTGGAAGATGTTTCCTACCCCATTATGATGTGGGTCTGGTCCCATTTCATCCACTTACCCTCTTCCCTTTGGGGTGGAAGATGTTTCCTACCCCAGTATGTGGGTCTGGTCCCATTTCATCCACTTACCCTCTTCCCTTTGGGGTTGAGCACTTTGGGGTTCTTTGAGAAATGCATCTGGATGTTTCCGTCCTCGCTGACAGTCACGGCTATCTTCTTCAGCGTTCTGTTGCCACAGTGTGGACAGAAAACCTTATTCATGTTGGTGGTGGTCCTACAACAGAGAGAGAAAAGGTCAAACTATCTGTTTGAATTTAGCTTCTT
Source organism: Oncorhynchus kisutch (assembly GCF_002021735.2). NCBI lineage: Eukaryota > Metazoa > Chordata > Actinopteri > Salmoniformes > Salmonidae > Oncorhynchus > Oncorhynchus kisutch. The sequence goes on from NW_022261980.1 coordinate 18,826,550, forward strand.
AAAGACCACGGTTGAGAACAAGTTCCCTAATATTTAAAAAGTTGTCTAATTACTAAAAACGGGTCCTCGTGACATCAACGGGTGTTTTTATTTACTGCGAACACGGAACCCAGACCAGCTGCGCCATCGTGCGTAAATGGATTTTGTCCCCTGACACCAAACGCGATCACAATATCAAAACAAACTGAACCAATGACATTAATTTGGGGACAGGTCGAAAAGCATTAAACATGTATAGCTTGCTGTTGCTAGCTAATTTGTCCTATTTAGCTAGCTTGCTGTTGCTAGCTAATTTGTCCTATTTAGCTAGCTTGCTGTTGCTAGCTAATTTGTCCTATTTAGCTAGCTTGCTGTTGCTAGCTAATTTGTCCTATTTAGCTAGCTTGCTGTTGCTAGCTAATTTGTCCTATTTAGCTAGCTTGCTGTTGCTAGCTAATTTGTCCTATTTAGCTAGCTAATTTGTCCTGGGATATAAACATTGAGTTGTTATTTTACCTGAAATGCACAAGGTCCTCTACTCTGACAATTAATCCACACATAAAAACGGTCAACCGAATCGTTTCTAGTCATCTCTCCTCCTTCCAGGCTTTTTCATCTTTGAACTTATATGGTGATTGGCATCTAAACTTTCATAGTATTACCACAAAGACTGGCAAAACATTTAGTCTTTCAATCACCCACGTGGGTATAACCAATGAGGAGATGGCACGTGGATACCTGCTTCTATAAAACCAATGAGATGGCACGTGGGTACCTGCTTCTATAAAACCAATGAGATGGCACGTGGGTACCTGCTTCTATAAAACCAATGAGGAGATGGCACGTGGGTACCTGCTTCTATAAACCAATGAGGAGATGGCACGTGGGTACCTGCTTCTATAAACCAATGAGGAGATGGCACGCGGGTACCTGCTTCTATAAAACCAATGAGATGACACGTGGGTACCTGCTTCTATAAACCAATGAGGAGATGGGAGAGGCAGGACTTCTATTTTAGCCCTTGGCAACGCAGGTTGACGCGCGCCAGGCAGAGTGGGTACCTGCTTCTATAAACCAATGAGGAGATGGGAGCACCCTGTTCCCTATATAGTGCACTACTTTATACCGTTCTGGTCAGCGTGGAAGAGGTACCCACTTAAAACAGGCCCTATGGCACCCTATTCCCTATATAGTGCACTACTTTAGACCAGAGCCCTATGGCACCCTATTCCCTATATAGTGCACTACTTTATACCGTTCTGGTGGAAGAGGTACTCACTTAAAACAGGCGTGGCATCGCAGGATGTAATTCCTGGACTGTTTGATGAGCATCCCATTCACAGAGAGGACATGGAGCCCGATCTGAATCAGGACGTTCTGTTGAACAAACCAGTTTCAGTCAACAGTCGACCGACCACATGGTTCTGAATGTATACATCTAAAATGGGGTCTCAACAGAATTTAATCAACTTTAAGTCATCAGCGTCAACTATTACCACTCGGGGACAGTTACGTAGACAAAGGAGTTTTCTGAACTATTCGAGTTAATTTAACCAGAATCTTAAATGTTAAGTCCCAATTGGCAACCCAATTCCCTATATAGTGTACTACTTATGCACTACCTATGGGCCCTGGTTAGAAGTAGTGCACTATCAAGGGGTCCATTTGGGCCTCAGTACCTGCATAGCGAAGTCGGTGGTGAGACACGCCACCTTAACGTCCGCAGGCGACGCCCAGATCCCTGTCTCCATCTGGACCTGTTTAATGTTGCTAGGGGTGATCCAACCACCGCCATCCTCCTCCTCCTCCTCATCTTCCTCCTCCGATCCACTGCCGTGCTCCTCTGAATGATTCTTTGAGTGTTTGTGTTCCTCTGACCCGCTCTCAGGTTCTGTGTGGACTGAACCTGCTCCACTGTCTGATATTGACAGGTCCTCAATGTTCTGCAGGTAAATAACAAGGACCACATCAATTCATCAGCACCGACAGAGAGACAGAGACAGGCAGAGGCAGAGAGAGAGACAGAGAGAGGCAGACAGAGAGTCAGAGAGAGACACACAGAGAGACAGAGGCAGACAGAGGTGAATCATTGTGAATCCATCTTTGACGACTGTGTGTCAATCTGTCCAATGTTTGAACGTTTCCATCACAACCCCGCAACAACTGCAGTAGGACAGTAACCCCGATGACATGTTGCTCAGAGGACAACTGCAGTAGGACAGTAACCCCGATGACATGTTGCTCAGAGGACAACTGCAGTAGGACAGTAACCCCGATGACATGTTGCTCAGAGGACAACTGCAGTAGGACAGTAACCCCGATGACATGTTGCTCAGAGGACAACTGCAGTAGGACAGTAACCCCGATGACATGTTGCTCAGAGGACAACTGCAGTAGGACAGTAACCCCGATGACATGTTGCTCAGAGGACAACTGCAGTAGGACAGTAACCCCGATGACATGTTGCTCAGAGGACAACTGCAGTAGGACAGTAACCCCGATGACATGTTGCTCAGAGGACAACTGCAGTAGGACAGTAACCCCGATGACATGTTGCTCAGAGGACAACTGCAGTAGGACAGGACCCCTGAGGACATGTTGCTCAGAGGACACTGTGGCTGTGGGTCAGAGCAGAGGTAGTGTGTGTTCTAGTTCTAGCAGGTCAGAGGTAGTGTGTGTTCTAGTAGGTCAGAGGTAGTGTGTGTGTGTTCTAGTTCTAGTAGGTCAGAGGTAGTGTGTGTGTGTTCTAGTTCTAGCAGGTCAGAGGTAGTGTGTGTGTGTGTTCTAGTTCTAGCAGGTCAGAGGTAGTGTGTGTGTTCTAGTTCTAGTAGGTCAGAGGTAGTGTGTGTGTGTGTGTTCTAGCAGGTCAGAGGTAGTGTGTGTGTGTGTTCTAGTTCTAGCAGGTCAGAGGTAGTGTGTGTTCTAGTTCTAGCAGGTCAGAGGTAGTGTGTGTGTGTTCTAGTTCTAGCAGGTCAGAGGTAGTGTGTGTTCTACTCACCACTAGTTCTAGCAGGTCAGAGGTAGTGTGTGTGTGTTCTAGTTGCAGCAGGTCAGAGGTAGTGTGTGTGTTCTAGTTGCAGCAGGTCAGAGGTAGTGTGTGTTCTACTCACCACTAGTTGCAGCAGGTCAGTGTCGAAGCAGGGCAGAGGATTCCTCCAGAACTGGAAGCTGTTGTACTCTCCGATCTCTGGAGGGTTATAGCTGTGCTGTGTCTGTGCTGCTGGCCTCTGTCTGCCACTGAACAGCCCATCAGCTGGTGTCTGTCTGCCACTGAACAGCCCATCAGCTGGTGTCTGTCTGCCACTGAACAGCCCATCAGCTGGCCTCTGGACCATGGAGGAGAAGAGGAGAACTCTTAACTATTATTCTAGATGTTGACAGAACTGGTTGATTTGTACTAATGATCATCCCACATGGTTCCCCATTCACATGGTTATTCTAGATGTCTTTTTAGGTTGTTCATTTACTTAGTCTAACATCTCAACATGCATACGGATCAGTACTCTGGTTAACAACAGAGTTGATTTCATGTCATTGTTTGGACTTGCCAGCAGCATACCACCCTGCATCCCACTGCTGGCTTGCTTCTGAAGCTAAGCAGGGTTGGTCCTGGTCAGTCCTTGGATGGGAGACCAGATGCTGCTGGAAGTGGTGTTGGAGGGCCAGTAAGAAACACTCGTTCCTCTGGTCTAAAAGAAAATATCCCAATGCCCCAGGGCAGTGATTGGGGACACTGCCCTGTGTAGGGTGCTGTCTTTCGGATGGGATGTTAAACGGGTGTCCTGACTCTGAGGTCATTAAAGATCCCATGGAACCTATCGTAAGAGTAGAGGTGTTAACCCCGGTGTCCTGGCTAAATTCCCAATCTGGCACCCAAACCATCACGGTCACCTAATAATCCCCAGTTTACAATTGGCTCATTCATCCCCCTCCTCTCCCCTGTAACTATTCCCCAGGTCATTGCTGCAAATGAGAACGTGTTCTCAGTCAACTTACCTGGTAAAATAACTGATACATTAAAATACTGTACCTTTGAGGGGAAGTGGAACCCTGCCACGCCAACGGGAGCCTCTGGATGTCTCCTTGTACTGCACACCTGGACCTGATGACAGACGACATGTCAAAGCTGTGATGTGGACCTATTGAAACACTTACAATACTCAGGGTTCTGTGTGATAACTAGTCTGTTCACTGGTTGTGTCCCACATGGCACCCTGTTCCCTATATAGTGCACTACTTTAGACCAGAGTCCTATGGCACCCTATTCCCTATATAGTGCACTACTTTAGACCAGAGCCCTATGGGACCCTATTCCCTATATAGTGGTACTACTATAGACCAGAGCCCTATTCCCTATATAGTGGTACTACTATAGACCAGAGCCCTATTCCCTATATAGTGGTACTACTATAGACCAGAGCCCTATTCCCTATATAGTGGTACTACTATAGACCAGAGCCCTATTCCCTATATAGTGGTACTACTATAGACCAGAGCCCTATTCCCTATATAGTGGTACTACTATAGACCAGAGCCCTATTCCCTATATAGTGGTACTACTATAGACCAGAGCCCTATTCCCTATATAGTGGAACTACTATAGACCAGAGCCCTATTCCCTATATAGTGCACTACTTTAGACCAGAGCCCTATGGGACCCTATTCCCTATATAGTGCAGAAAGAATATAGGGTTCCATTTGGGATCACATCTCATTGTTCCCTGTCTTACCTTGAACTCAGGTCTCATTGTTCCCTGTCTTACCTTGACCTCGTTGTTCCCTGTCTTACCATGACCTCATTGTTGTTCCCTGTCTTACCTTGACCTCATTGTTGTTCCCTGTCTTACCTTGACCTCAGGTCTCATTGTTCCCTGTCTTACCTTGACCTCAGATCTCATTGTTCCCTGTCTTACCTTGACCTCAGGTCTCATTGTTCCCCGTCTTACCTTGACCTCAGGTTCTTTCTTCAGGTGGTCCGTCCCAACGTTTTCCCTCTCCAACCGGTATGTCAGAGCCAACACCTTGATGTCTGTGGCAGAAAGGCTGGGGTAGTCTCCCGTCTTCTTGGAGAACTCAGTCACTGAACACAGACCTCAAACCTCAGTACCAGCATCACAATTCATTAAATACCATCAACAACTATAGAGGTGATGTTGGAGAGGCAGATTTGTATACAAAACAAATATCCAGTACAACAAATCAAACAACCAAAACTGACCAAATGTGTCATTTAAAAAACCTTAGCTACCTAATCTGATGTCCTCTGGGTACGGCTCTCTGAAGTTGAGTTGATATGGTAGGAATGACAGGCTCCTCCGGGTTGGCTTGTCTCTAATTTCCTCTACTACATCCTTCAGCGTGTAGATATTCTTCCCAATGTCCTACAAAATAAATAAATATAAATATTGGGGGGGAGGGGCAATATTTACAGCAATGTATAAACTATAATATACGCAGCTACATGATGTTGATGTGGCCATTTAAACAGGACGAACCACGTTAACTAGCTATCCAGACCTGACATCAAGCACGCAGTTTGTGATAAAAAGTTACTCGTATTAAATACTTCTGATCCTGGGGGACGGAACATCTCTACTGATATGTGATATAGTTTAAACCTCACCTGAAGAAGTGCTTTCTTCAAAAATCCTCCTGCGTCTACGACAACATGTTCCACCATGGTAGCCGCCATCTTGGATAGCGACGTCCGCATCATCACCAACCAATCAGAAGACAGGAAGTAGTTCTCGCGCTGTCCGTGATTTGAGAGACAGGGCGTCGTGTGACGTCTTGTTGATGTTGTTGCCGTAGAGGAAGATGGCGGCTCGCTGGAGTAGTGAGAATGTGGTGGTGGAATTGCGAGATGCGCAGGTACTTGAGTAAAACAGGGTTTAATTCAGAGTTGGGTGACATGTAGCTAGCTAATGCGCAATGTGTTGCCAAAGATATGTATAACTTTCCCCTTCTGTCTGTGGTGTTGTCATGCTGTTCCTAGTGAAACTAGTGGGAGCTTTTATCTTTCTGAGTAGTCAGAGAGTATCTGAAAGTGTCACAGTTAAATTATGTCACACTCAGTCGCAGGAGGTCTAATGCACCAGGTCACACATCCAGTGTTCAGACATTGTTCCGTGCACAAGATGTCGCAGCAACATTTAGCATGGAAAAACGAAAACTAACCAAACATGCACTGCTGACTCAGATGCTGCTGGCTAAATGGTTTTAAACTGGCCCTCTGCATCATAATGCTCACATGCTCTTCATTGACTAGTAAACTCACCACACATGTTACAGAATAATAATAATAGTCATTTTTGGTCACAGGTCCAGGAATGGCTGAAGAATTGCAACGTTTACCTGAAGCTAACTCTGCAGATAGCACTGCTGGGGGTTTTGAAAAGTCATAGTCAATTGCATAATAATAATTTTTAGAAAAAAATGTTTGACTTTAATTTACAATCTGTAGAAACTATAAGAATAGAAAGTTTCAGAACTTTTGTGAAGCATCACAGCAGAGTTGAAAAATATATGTCAATTAGATTGTAGCCTCCATCAATGTATCTGCAGTATTACAGCTGATCTGCCCCCTAACAACGTAAATAATAAGAACATGCTGTTATCTTTCCAGGCCACTGCCATGTCCGTGGACTGCCTGGGTCGACATGCTGTCCTGTCAGGGTGTGTACCAGTCCTTTACCACCCATTACAGCACCATCACCAGACAGTGTAGCTCTGCCTCAGTCGATGTCCCTGTAGCTCTGCCTCAGTCACCGTAGCTCTGCCTCAGTCACCGTAGCTCTGCCTCAGTCACCGTAGCTCTGCCTCAGTCACCGTAGCTCTGCCTCAGTCAACGTCACCGTAGTTCTGCCTCAGTCGATGTCCCTGTAGCTCTGCCTCAGTCGATGTCCCTGTAGCTCTGCCTCAGTCAACATCACTGTAGCTCTGCCTCAGTGAACATCACTATAGCTTTGCCACTATAGCTCTGCCTCAGTCACTGTAGCTCTGCCTCAGTCACCGTAGCTCTGCCTCAGTCAACATCACTATAGCTCTGCCTCAGTCAACATCACTGTAGCTCTGCCTCAGTCACTGTAGCTCTGCCTCAGTCAACATCACTGTAGCTCCGCCTCAGTCAACGTCACTGTAGCTCTGCCTCAGTCAACATCACTGTAGCTCTGCCTCAGTCACTGTAGCTCTGCCTCAGTCAACATCACTGTAGCTCTGCCTCTGTCACTGTAGCTCTGCTTCAGTCAACATCACTGTAGCTCTGCCTCAGTGAACATCACTATAGCTTTGCCACTATAGCTCTGCCTCAGTCACTGTAGCTCTGCCTCAGTCACCGTAGCTCTGCCTCAGTCAACATCACTGTAGCTCTGCCTCAGTCAACATCACTATAGCTTTGCCACTATAGCTCTGCCTCAGTCACTGTAGCTCTGCCTCAGTCAACGTAGCTCTGCCTCAGTCACTGTAGCTCTGCCTCAGTCACCGTAGCTCTGCCTCAGTCGACGTCACCGTAGCTCTGCCTCAGTCGACGTCACCGTAGCTCTGCCTCAGTCGACGTCACTGTAGCTCTGCCTCAGTCGACGTCACTGTAGCTCTGCCTCAGTCGACGTCACTGTAGCTCTGCCTCAGTCGACGTCACTGTAGCTCTGCCTCAGTCGACGTCACTGTAGCTCTGCCTCAGTCAACGTCACTGTAGCTCTGCCTCAGTCAACGTCACTGTAGCTCTGCCTCAGTCAACGTCACTGTAGCTCTGCCTCAGTCAATGTCACTGTAGCTCTGCCTCAGTCACTGTAGCTCTGCCTCAGTCACCGTAGCTCTGCCTCAGTCAACGTAGCTCTGCCTCAGTCAACGTCACTGTAGCTCTGCCTCAGTCGACGTCACTGTAGCTCTGACTCAGTCAACGTCTATCCGGAGAGTCGTTGACCGATGTTGGTAATTCCACAAGTCACTGCTCGTTGTGTATTTGTGGATTAATCAGATTTAAATGGGAGGTTGACATGTCAGGTGACCTATTTTCATCCAATCGTGTGTGTGTGTGTGTGTGTGTGTGCGTTGACTTGTGTGTTTGATCTCCTCTCCTTTAGACGGAGGTTTCTGTATGTGGTGAACCTGGAGACTCCGTCTGAAGCTCCCAGGAAGATTGGCAGGCCGAGCAAATGGGACGTGGGGACGGTTCAGTGGAACCCCCACAAGGCAGAGTCCCACGTCTTCGCTGCCTCTGTGAGTGTTCAAACATCAACAAAAACAGCAACAATTCATCAAATTGCATAAAAGATTATTCTGTTGATTTACATTTACTTTTTATATTTATTAATGACGCTCTTATCCGGAGAGTCGTTGAGCAGGCTCAGGTCTTATCCAGAGAGTCGTTGAGCAGGCTCAGGTCTTATCCAGAGAGTCGTTGAGCAGGCTCAGGTCTTATCCAGAGAGTCGTTGAGCAGGCTCAGGTCTTATCCAGAGAGTCGTTGAGCAGGCTCAGGTCTTATCCAGAGAGTCGTTGAGCAGGCTCAGGTCTTATCCAGAGAGTCGTTGAGCAGGCTCAGGTCTTATCCAGAGAGTCGTTGAGCAGGCTCAGGTCTTATCCAGAGAGTCGTTGAGCAGGCTCAGGTCTTATCCAGAGTCGTTGAGCAGGCTCAGGTCTTATCCAGAGAGTCGTTGAGCAGGCTCAGGTCTTATCCAGAGAGTCGTTGAGCAGGCTCAGGTCTTATCCAGAGAGTCGTTGAGCAGGCTCAGGTCTTATCCAGAGAGTCGTTGAGCAGGCTCAGGTCTTATCCAGAGAGTCGTGGAGCAGGCTCAGGTCTTATCCAGAGAGTCGTGGAGCAGGCTCAGGTCTTATCCAGAGAGTCGTGGAGCAGGCTCAGGTCTTATCCAGAGAGTCGTGGAGCAGGCTCAGGTCTTATCCAGAGAGTCGTGGAGCAGGCTCAGGTCTTATCCAGAGAGTCGTTGAGCAGGCTCAGGTCTTATCCAGAGAGTCGTTGAGCAGGCTCAGGTCTTATCCAGAGAGTCGTTGAGCAGGCTCAGGTCTTATCCAGAGAGTCGTTGAGCAGGCTCAGGTCTTATCCAGAGAGTCGTTGAGCAGGCTCAGGTCTTATCCAGAGAGTCGTTGAGCAGGCTCAGGTCTTATCCAGAGAGTCGTTGAGCAGGCTCAGGTCTTATCCAGAGAGTCGTTGAGCAGGCTCAGGTCTTATCCAGAGAGTCGTTGAGCAGGCTCAGGTCTTATCCAGAGAGTCGTTGAGCAGGCTCAGGTCTTATCCAGAGAGTCGTTGAGCAGGCTCAGGTCTTATCCAGAGAGTCGTTGAGCAGGCTCCGGTCTTATCCAGAGAGTCGTTGAGCAGGCTCAGGTCTTATCCAGAGAGTCGTTGAGCAGGCTCAGGTCTTATCCGGAGCGATCTTTGTTCAGGTCAAACTGCATCCTGTGAGTGGTGATCATCATTTCCCACATGGTACCATAACATCCTGGTACTGAACAGACTCAGTGTCTGCTCTGTGATCTGTCTGACGAGGGGTTTATGTTTACAGAGTAACCAGCGAGTTGACCTGTACACATGGCGTGATGGCTGTGGGGAGGTCAAACTGCATCCTGTGAGAGTACATCCTGGTACTGAACAGACCCAGTGTCTGTGATCTGTCTGACGAGGGGTTTATGTTTACAGAGTAACCAGCGAGTTGACCTGTACACATGGCGTGATGGCTGTGGGGAGGTCCACGCGTCCCTGCAGGGACACACACGAGTCATCAGGTAACACAGAGGAGATGCTCCGCGGCTGGGTCCCAAATGGCTCCCTGTTCCCTATGGGTCAGAAGTAGTGCCCTATACAGGGGATATGGTGCGATGTGGGACACAGCCTGATCTGTCTGGGTATGTACTGGGGGTCTATGTTGCCAGGTCACTGACTGTGGTTGTATCCTACAGTGTCTGGGTATGTACTGGGGGTCTATGTTGCCAGGTCACTGACTGTGGTTGTATCCTACAGTGTCTGGGTATGTACTGGGGGTCTATGTTGCCAGGTCACTGACTGTGGTTGTATCCTACAGTGTCTGGGTATGTACTGGGGGTCTATGTTGCCAGGTCACTGACTGTGGTTGTATCCTACAGTGTCTGGGTATGTACTGGGGGTCTATGTTGCCAGGTCACTGACTGTGGTTGTATCCTACAGTGTCTGGGTATGTACTGGGGGTCTATGTTGCCAGGTCACTGACTGTGGTTGTATCCTACAGTGTCTGGGTATGTACTGGGGGTCTATGTTGCCAGGTCACTGACTGTGGTTGTATCCTACAGTGTCTGGGTATGTACTGGGGGTCTATGTTGCCAGGTCACTGACTGTGGTTGTATCCTACAGTGTCTGGGTATGTACTGGGGGTCTATGTTGCCAGGTCACTGACTGTGGTTGTATCCTACAGTGTCTGGGTATGTACTGGGGGTCTATGTTGCCAGGTCACTGACTGTGGTTTTATCCTACAGTGTCTGGGTATGTACTGGGGGTCTATGTTGCCAGGTCACTGACTGTGGTTGTATCCTACAGTGTCTGGGTATGTACTGGGGGTCTATGTTGCCAGGTCACTGACTGTGGTTGTATCCTACAGTGTCTGGGTATGTACTGGGGGTCTATGTCGCCAGGTCACTGACTGTGGTTGTATCCTACAGTGTCTGGGTATGTACTGGGGGTCTATGTTGCCAGGTCACTGACTGTGGTTGTATCCTACAGTGTCTGGGTATGTACTGGGGGTCTATGTTGCCAGGTCACTGACTGTGGTTGTATCCTACAGTGTCTGGGTATGTACTGGGGGTCTATGTTGCCAGGTCACTGACTGTGGTTGTATCCTACAGTGTCTGGGTATGTACTGGGGGTCTATGTTGCCAGGTCACTGACTGTGGTTGTATCCTACAGTGTCTGGGTATGTACTGGGGGTCTATGTTGCCAGGTCACTGACTGTGGTTGTATCCTACAGTGTCTGGGTATGTACTGGGGGTCTATGTTGCCAGGTCACTGACTGTGGTTGTATCCTACAGTGTCTGGGTATGTACTGGGGGTCTATGTTGCCAGGTCACTGACTGTGGTTGTATCCTACAGTGTCTGGGTATGTACTGGGGGTCTATGTTGCCAGGTCACTGACTGTGGTTGTATCCTACAGTGTCTGGGTATGTACTGGGGGTCTATGTTGCCAGGTCACTGACTGTGGTTGTATCCTACAGTGTCTGGGTATGTACTGGGGGTCTATGTTGCCAGGTTACTGACTGTGGTTGTATCCTACAGTGACTTGGACTGGTCCTGGTTTGAACCGGAGTATCTGGTCACCAGCTCTGTAGACACCTACATCTGTATCTGGGATACCAGGTAGGATATCCCACTATACTGTCAACACTACTCTCTACCAGGTAGGATATCCCACTATACTGTCAACACTACTCTCTGTACCAGGTAGGATATCCCTCTATACTGTCAATACTACTCTCTGTACCAGGTAGGGTTTACCCACTATACTGTCAACACTACTCTCTGTACCAGGTAGGATATCTCTCTCTGTACCAGGTAGGATATCCCCACTATACTGTCAACACTACTCTCTGTACCAAGTAGGATATCCCTCTCTGTACCAGGTAGGTTTACCCTCTATACTGTCAACACTACTCTCTGTACCAGGTAGGATATCTCTCTCTGTACCAGGTAGGATATCCCCACTCTACTGTTAACTCTCTCGTCTCTCTCGTCTCTCTCGTCTCTCTTGTCTCTCTTGTCTCTCTTGTCTCTCTCGTCTCTATCTATCTATCTATCTATCTATCTATCTATCTATCTATCTATCTATCTATCTATCTATCTATCTATCTATCTATCTATCTATCTATCTATCTATCTATCTATCTATCTTATCTATCTTATCTATCTTATCTATCTTATCTATCTTATCTATCTTATCTATCTTATCTATCTTATCTATCATTCTGTTTTCTCTTCCCATGTTGATTTATGTAGAGGTAGATGTAGATGCTTTTAGTTCAGGACTTAATGTATATCTGGGAAACCAGCCCTGAGATGAAATGATTGATGTCCTTAACTGTTAATCTGTCTGATCTCAGAGACACGAGGAAACCTACTGTGGCGTTGTCTGCAGTGGGTGAGTAGGACTTCCATCTTTCAATAATCACAGTTTTACCTCTCTAGGTCATCTGTCTTGGATTCACTGTCCCCCCCCCCCGTCTCTCTCTCTCCCTCTATCACCATCTCTCTCTCTCTCTCCCTCTATCACCATCTCTCTCTCTCTCAATTCAATTCAATTCAATTCAAGGGCTTTATTGGCATGGGAAACATGTGTTAACATTGCCAAAGCAAGTGAGGTAGACAACATACAAAGTGAATATATAAAGTGAAAAACAACAAAAATTAACAGTAAACATTACATATACAGAAGTTTCAAAACCGTAAAGACATTACAAATGTCATATTATATATATATATACAGTGTTTTAACAATGTACAAATGGTTAAAGGACACAGGATAAAATAAATAAGCATAAATATGGGTTGTATTTACAATGGTGTTTGTTCTTCACTGGTTGCCCTTTTCTCGTGGCAACAGGTCACAAATCTTGCTGCTGTGATGGCACACTGTGGAATTTCACCCAGTAGATATGGGAGTTTTTCAAAATTGGATTTGTTTTCGAATTCTTTGTGGATCTGTGTAATCTGAGGGAAATATGTCTCTCTAATATGGTCATACATTGGGCAGGAGGTTAGGAAGTGCAGCTCAGTTTCCACCTCATTTTGTGGGCAGTGAGCACATAGCCTGTCTTCTCTTGAGAGCCATGTCTGCCTACGGCGGCCTTTCTCAATAGCAAGGCTATGCTCACTGAGTCTGTACATAGTCAAGGCTTTCCTTAATTTTGGGTCAGTCACAGTGGTCAGGTATTCTGCCGCTGTGTACTCTCTGTGTAGGGCCAAATAGCATTCTAGTTTGCTCTGTTTTTTTGTTAATTCTTTCCAATGTGTTAAGTAGTTATCTCTCTCTCTCTCTCACACCATCTCTCTCTATCACCATCTCTCTCTCTCTCTCTCTCTCTCACACCATCTCTCTCTATCACCATCTCTCTCTCTCTCTCTCTCTCTCTCACACCATCTCTCTCTATCACCATCTCTCTCTCTCTCTCTCACACCATCTCTCTCTCTCACACCATCTCTCTCTCTCACACCATCTCTCTCTCAATTCAATTCAATTAAATTCAAGGGCTTTATTGGCATGGGAAACATGTGTTAACATTGCCAAAGCAAGTGAGGTAGACAACATACAAAGTGAATATATAAAGTGAAAAACAACAAAAATTAACAGTAAACATTACATATACAGAAGTTTCAAAACCGTAAAGACATTACAAATGTCATATTATATATATATATACAGTGTTTTAACAATGTACAAATGGTTAAAGGACACAGGATAAAATAAATAAGCATAAATATGGGTTGTATTTACAATGGTGTTTGTTCTTCACAAAGGTCACAAATCTTGCTGCTGTGATGTCACACTGTGGAATTTCACCCAGTAGATATGGGAGTTTTTCGAAATTGGATTTGTTTTCGAATTCTTTGTGGATCTGTGTAATCTGAGGGAAATATGTCTCTCTAATATGGTCATACATTGGGCAGGAGGTTAGGAAGTGCAACTCAGTTTCCACCTCATTTTGTGGGCAGTGAGCACATAGCCTGTCTTCTCTTGTCTTCCCCTGTCTACTCTCTCTCTCTCTCTATCACCATCTCTCTATCACCATCTCTCTCTCTATCACCATCACCATCTCTCTCTCTCTCTCTATCACCATCTCTCTCTCTCTCTCTATCACCATCTCTCTCTCTCTCTCTATCACCATCTCTCTCTCTCTCTCTCTATCACCATCTCTCTCTCTCTCTCTATCACCATCTCCTCTCTCTCTCTCTATCACCATCTCTCTCTCTCTCTCTATCACCATCTCCTCTCTCTCTCTCTATCACCCATCTCTCTCTCTCTCTCTATCACCATCTCTCTCTCTCTCTCTATCACCATCTCTCTCTCTCTCTCTATCACCATCTCTCTCTCTATCACCATCTCTCTCTTCTATCACCATCTCTCTCTCTATCACCATCTCTCTCTCTATCACCATCTCTCTCTCTATCACCATCTCTCTCTCTATCACCATCTCTCTCTCTATCACCATCTCTCTCTCTATCACCCATCTCTCTCTCTATCACCATCTCTCTCTCTATCACCATCTCTCTCTCTATCACCATCTCTCTCTCTATCACCCATCTCTCTCTCTATCACCATCTCTCTCTCTATCACCATCTCTCTCTCTATCACCATCTCTCTCTCTATCACCATCTCTCTCTCTATCACCATCTCTCTCTCTCTCTATCACCATCTCTCTCTCTCTCTATCACCATCTCTCTCTCTCTCTATCACCATCTCTCTCTCTCTCTCTCTATCACCATCTCTCTCTCTATCACCATCTCTCTCTCTCTCTATCACCATCTCTCTCTCTATCACCATCTCTCTCTCTATCACCATCTCTCTCTCTCTCTCTATCACCATCTCTCTCTCTATCACCATCTCTCTCTCTATCACCATCTCTCTCTCTATCACCATCTCTCTCTCTCTCTCTATCACCATCTCTCTCTCACCATCTCTCTCTATCACCATCTCTCTCTCTATCACCATCTCTCTCTCTATCACCATCTCTCTCTCTATCACCATCTCTCTCTCTATCACCATCTCTCTCTCTATCACCATCTCTCTCTCTATCACCATCTCTCTCTCTATCACCATCTCTCTCTCTATCACCATCTCTCTCTCTATCACCATCTCTCTCTCTATCACCATCTCTCTCTCTATCACCATCTCTCTCTCTCTATCACCATCTCTCTCTCTATCACCATCTCTCTCTCTATCACCATCTCTCTCTCTATCACCATCTCTCTCTCTATCACCATCTCTCTCTCTATCACCATCTCTCTCTCTATCACCATCTCTCTCTCTATCACCATCTCTCTCTCTATCACCATCTCTCTCTCTATCACCATCTCTCTCTCTATCACCATCTCTCTCTCTATCACCATCTCTCTCTCTATCACCATCTCTCTCTCTATCACCATCTCTCTCTCTATCACCATCTCTCTCTCTATCACCATCTCTCTCTCTATCACCATCTCTCTCTCTATCACCATCTCTCTCTCTCTATCACCATCTCTCTCTCTATCACCATCTCTCTCTCTATCACCATCTCTCTCTCTATCACCATCTCTCTCTCTATCACCATCTCTCTCTCTATCACCATCTCTCTCTCTCTCTCTATCACCATCTCTCTCTCTATCACCATCTCTCTCTCTCTCTCTATCACCATCTCTCACTCTTTTTTTTTTATTTATTTTTTATTTAACCTTTATTTAACCAGGTATAGACTAGTTGAGAACACCTTTATTTAACCAGGTAGGCTAGTTGAGAACACCTTTATTTAACCAGGTAGGCTAGTTGAGAACACCTTTATTTAACCAGGTAGGCTAGTTGAGAACACCTTTATTTAACCAGGTAGGCTAGTTGAGAACACCTTTATTTAACCAGGTAGGCTAGTTGAGAACACCTTTATTTAACCAGGTAGACTAGTTGAGAACACCTTTATTAACCAGGTAGACTAGTTGAGAACACCTTTATTTAACCAGGTAGACTAGTTGAGAACACCTTTATTTAACCAGGTAGGCTAGTTGAGAACACCTTTATTTAACCAGGTAGGCTAGTTGAGAACACCTTTATTTAACCAGGTAGGCTAGTTGAGAACACCTTTATTTAACCAGGTAGGCTAGTTGAGAACACCTTATTTAACCAGGTAGGACTAGTTGAGAACACCTTTATTTAACCAGGTAGACTAGTTGAGAACACCTTTATTTAACCAGGGTAGACTAGTTGAGAACATCGTAGTATTTAACCAGGTAGGTAGTTGAGAACACCTTATTTAACCAGGTAGGCTAGTTGAGAACACCTTTATTTAACCAGGTAGGCTAGTTGAGAACACCTTTATTTAACCAGGTAGGCTAGTTGAGAACACCTTTATTTAACCAGGTAGGCTAGTTGAGAACACCTTTATTTAACCAGGTAGGCTAGTTGAGAACACCTTTATTTAACCAGGTAGGCTAGTTGAGAACACCTTTATTTAACCAGGTAGGCTAGTTGAGAACACCTTTATTTAACCAGGTAGGCTAGTTGAGAACACCTTTATTTAACCAGGTAGGCTAGTTGAGAACACCTTTATTTAACCAGGTAGGCTAGTTGAGAACACCTTTATTTAACCAGGTAGGCTAGTTGAGAACACCTTTATTTAACCAGGTAGGCTAGTTGAGAACACCTTTATTTAACCAGGTAGGCTAGTTGAGAACACCTTTATTTAACCAGGTAGGCTAGTTGAGAACACCTTTATTTAACCAGGTAGGCTAGTTGAGAACACCTTTATTTGAGAACAAGTTCTCATTTGCAACTGCGACCTGGCCAAGATAAAGCATAGCAGTGTGAACAGACAACAAAGAGTTACACATGGAGTAAACAATTAACAAGTCAATAACACAGTAGAAACCAAAGGGGGAGTCTATATACAATGTGTGCAAAAGGCATGAGGAGGTAGGCAAATAATTACAATTTTGCAGATTAACACTGGAGTGATGAATGATCAGATGGTCATGTACAGGTAGAGATATTGGTGTGCAAAAGAGCAGAAAAGTAAATAAATAAAAACAGTATGGGGATGAGGTAGGTGAAAAATGGTGGGCTATTTACCAATAGACTATGTACAGCTGCAGCGATCGGTTAGCTGCTCAGATAGCTGATGTTTGAAGTTGGTGAGGGAGATAAAAGTCTCCAACTTCAGCGATTTTTGCAATTCGTTCCAGTCACAGGCAGCAGAGTACTGGAACGAAAGGCGGCCAAATGAGGTGTTGGCTTTAGGGATGATCAGTGAGATACACCTGCTGGAGCGCGTGCTACGGATGGGTGTTGCCATCATGACCAGTGAGCTGAGATAAGGCGGAGCTTTACCTAGCATGGACTTGTAGATGACCTGGAGCCAGTGGGTCTGGCGACGAATATGTAGCGAGGGCCAGCCGACTAGAGCATACAAGTCGCAGTGGTGGGTGGTATAAGGTGCTTTAGTGACGAAACGGATGGCACTGTGATAGACTGCATCCAGTTTGCTGAGTAGAGTGTTGGAAGCCATTTTGTAGATGACATCGCCGAAGTCGAGGATCGGTAGGATAGTCAGTTATACTAGGGTAAGCTTGGCGGCGTGAGTGAAGGAGGCTTTGTTGCGGAATAGAAAGCCGACTCTTGATTTGATTTTCGATTGGAGATGTTTGATATGAGTCTGGAAGGAGAGTTTGCAGTCTAGCCAGACACCTAGGTACTTATAGACGTCCACATATTCTAGGTCGGAACCATCCAGGGTGGTGATGCTAGTCGGGCATGCGGGTGCAGGCAGCGACCGGTTGAAAAGCATGCATTTGGTTTTACTAGCGTTTAAGAGCAGTTGGAGGCCACGGAAGGAGTGTTGTATGGCATTGAAGCTTGTTTGGAGGTTAGATAGCACAGTGTCCAAAGACGGGCCGAAGGTATATAGAATGGTGTCGTCTGCGTAGAGGTGGATCAGGGAATCGCCCGCAGCAAGAGCAACATCATTGATATACACAGAGAAAAGAGTCGGCCCGAGAATTGAACCCTGTGGCACCCCCATAGAGACTGCCAGAGGACCAGACAGCATGCCCTCCGATTTGACGCACTGAACTCTGTCTGCAAAGTAATTGGTGAACCAGGCAAGGCAGTCATCCGAAAAACCGAGGCTCCTGAGTCTGCCGATAAGAATATGGTGATTGACAGAGTCGAAAGCCTTGGCAAGGTCGATGAAGACGGCTGCACAGTACTGTCTTTTATCGATGGCGGTTATGATATCGTTGAGTACCTTGAGTGTGGCTGAGGTGCACCCATGACCGGCTCGGAAACCAGATTGCACAGCAGAGAAGGTGCGGTGGGATTCGAGATGGTCAGTGACCTGTTTGTTGACTTGGCTTTCGAAGACCTTAGATAGGCAGGGCAGGATGGATATAGGTCTGTAACAGTTTGGGTCCAGGGTGTCTCCCCCTTTGAAGAGGGGGATGACTGCGGCAGCTTTCCAATCCTCGGGGATCTCAGACGATATGAAAGAGAGGTTGAACAGGCTGGTAATAGGGGTTGCGACAATGGTGGCAGATAGTTTCAGAAATAGAGGGTCCAGATTGTCAAGCCCAGCTGATTTGTACGGGCCAGGTTTTGCAGCTCTTTCAGAACATCTGCTATCTGGATTTGGTTAAAGGAGAACCTGGAGAGGCTTGGGCGAGGAGCTGCGGGGGGGGGCGGAGCTGTTGGCCGAGGTTGAAGTAGCCAGGCGGAAGGCATGGCCAGCCGTTGAGAAATGCTTATTGAAGTTTTCGATAATCATGGATTTATCAGTGGTGACCGTGTTACCTAGCCTCAGTGCAGTGGGCAGCTGGGAGGAGGTGCTCTTGTTCTCCATGGACTTCACGGTGTTCCAGAACTTTTTGGAGTTGGAGCTACAGGATGCAAACTTCTGCCTGAAGAAGCTGGCCTTAGCTTTCCTGACTGACTGCGTGTATTGGTTCCGGACTTCCCTGAACAGTTGCATATCACGGGGACTATTCGATGCTATTGCAGTCCGCCACAGGATGTTTTTGTGCTGGTCGAGGGCAGTCAGGTCTGGGGTGAACCAAGGGCTGTATCTGTTCTTAGTTCTGCATTTTTTGAACGGAGCATGCTTATCTAAAATGGTGAGGAAGTTACTTTTGAAGAATGACCAGGCATCCTCAACTGACGGGATGAGGTCAATGTCCTTCCAGGATACCCGGGCCAGGTCGATTAGAAAGGCCTGCTCACAGAAGTGTTTTAGGGAGCGTTTGACAGTGATGAGGGGTGGTCGTTTGACTGCGGCTCCGTAGCGGATACAGGCAATGAGGCAGTGATCGCTGAGATCCTGGTTGAAGACAGCGGAGGTGTATTTGGAGGGCCAGTTGGTCAGGATGACGTCTATGAGGATGCCCTTGTTTACAGAGTTAGGGTTGTACCTGGTGGGTTCCTTGATGATTTGTGTGAGATTGAGGGCATCTAGCTTAGATTGTAGGACTGGCGGGGTGTTAAGCATATCCCAGTTTAGGTCACCTAACAGAACAAACTCTGAAGCTAGATGGGGGAGCTGGGAGCTGAGGGGGGTCGGTAGCAGGCGGCAACCGTGAAAGACTTATTTCTGGAGAGAGTAATTTTCAAAATTAGTAGTTCGAACTGTTTGGGTATGGACCTGGAAAGTATGACATTACTTTGCAGGCTATCTCTGCAGTAAACTGCAACTCCGCCCCCTTTGGCAGTTCTATCTTGACGGAAGATGTTATAGTTGGGTATGGAAATCTCTGAATTTTTGGTGGCCTTCCTGAGCCAGGATTCAGACACAGCAAGGATCAGGGTTAGCAGAGTGTGCTAAAGCAGTGAGTAAAACACACTTAGGGAGGAGGCTTCTGATGTTGACATGCATGAAACCAAGGCTTTTTCGATCACAGAAGTCAACAAATGAGGGTGCCTGCGGACATGCAGGGTTAGCCTGGGTTTACCTCCACATCACCCGCGGAACAGAGAAGGAGTAGTATGAGGGTGCGGCTAAAGGCTATCAAAACTGGTCGCCTAGAGCGTTGGGGACAGAGAATAAGAGGAGCAGGTTTCTGGGCATGGTAGAATATATTCAGGGCATAATGCGCAGACAGGGGTATGGTGGGGTGCGGGTACAGCGGAGGTAAGCCCAGGCACTGGGTGATGATGAGGGAGGTTGTATCTCTGGACATGCTGGTAGTAATGGGTGAGGTCACCGCATGTGTGGGAGGTGGGACAAAGGAGTTATCATCTCTCTCTCTATCACCATCTCTCTCTCTCTCTATCTCTCTCTCTCTCTCTCTCTATCACCATCTCTCTCTCTCTCTATCTCTCTCTCTCTCTCTCTATCACCATCTCTCTCTCTCTCTCTCTCTCTCTCTCTCTCACCATCTCTCTCTCTCTCACCATCTCTCTCTCTCTCACCA